>NC_081569.1:140444406-140454311 GCF_022355385.1 Mustela nigripes
GGGTCGGCGCGCGGGGTCAGCGCGGGGGTCGGCGCGGGGGTCGGAGCGGGGGTCGGCGCGCGGGGTCGGCGCGCGGGGTCGGAGCGCGGAACAAGGAGCGGGGCAGGAGGAAGAGAAGCCATGAGCAGAAGCTGGCAACCGAGCAGAGTGGGGAGGACAGCCGCGGTGGGAAGTCCGGGGACACAGCAGCCGCTGGTGTCCGGTGCAAAGACAAGGTGAGGAGCCTTCATCAGTCTGGTCGGCGTTGGGACGGCCGGCAGACTGCCGGGAGTCGGGGGCCTGGAGCCGCTCAGACCAAGTCAAGGCTGGAAAGACAGATGGGCTCAGGACGCCTAGCTGGGAACTGAAAGAGAGGCGATGGCGAGAGGGAGACCTTTCAAAGGGCAGGAGAGACCAACGAGACCAGTCGGGGAATGCAGGTAAGCGCTGGCAGAGGGGCCCGGAGGAGCGGGGGCAGGGAGCGGAGCACAGGTGGGGGACGCGGGGAGCACGCAGGTCGCAGAACGGAGGGACCTGGCTGGTCAGTCTGTAGGGGAGATGGCTACAAAGGGACAGCTGGCATCTGGACAAACAAATCATGATTCCCCCAATTTTCAAGTAGGAGGCTGGGGGGGGGGGGGTGTGGACACAAGCATATTATTATTTTTTTTTTTTTAAGAAGATTTATTTATTTGACAGACAGAGAACACAAGTAGGCAGAGAGAGAGAGAGAGGATGAAGTAGGCTCCCTGCTGAGCAGAGAGCCCGACTGGGACTCGATCCCAGGACGCTGAGATCATGACCTGAGCCAAAGGCAGAGGCTTTAACCCACTGAGCCACCCAGGCACCCCACACAAGCATATTTCTTAAGGACTTTGAGGAAAGTAATTTAGAGAAATTGCTGAACAAAATGATGGAGGGAGGTGGGGTCAGGCGAAGCAAGAAGAATTGCCAAGTGACGTTAAACAGAACTGGGCCCGGAGACCGTAAGCTACAGCAAGAGCCTCCCTACGTGCGTGGCGTTTCCTCCAGCAGGTCCCAGGATTCCAGAGGTATAGGGACGAAAGTGGGTCGATGCAAGGGTGACGTTTTATCAGACAGGAGCAGGACAGGATCCTGAGGATGCTGGGGATTAACCACGGATTTCCAGTCCGCGAAGGAGAGGACGGATCAGAAAACTGCAGGTCTGAGGCTGAAGCAGAGACAAGGGGGCGGGTGGAGAAGGCAGCACGTTGGGGTTTCAGATTCCAGGCGTGGGGCTGCTCTTCGGAGTGACAAGGACTGGGAGACGGCATTTGAAGGGGAGAAATGAGGAAATGGAATCACAGAGGCCGAAATACAGACCCGAGAGCTGGTGACTCAAGTCAGCTCAGGGCTGACGTGGCTCAGGTTGAGGTTCAAAAGGTTCAAGAGGAAGAGTGTAGATTAGGCACCAGGGGGTCCGTAAATGCGGGAGCAGACGAGGAGATGGTAGAGAGTGGGTCTGGAGCGGCTCTGGCCTCACCGCATGTCAGGGTGAGCGCTGCCTCTGGAAGGATTTGGTCAAGACATCAACTAGGAAAAGAACCAGGCCACCCACGATTGCGTTCGTGCCGCGAGGTCAATGCCATTTGTGCCGAATAGCGCAAGGGCACTCCCAACCCACTGCTCGGGTAGTAAGAGGATGGCAGGGTGCAGACAGGATAGTCCTTCCTGCCCACCCTCGTCCTTTAAATTCCAAGTTCGAAACTGCACGTGACCGAGGAAGGAAAGAGCCACGCACCAAGGCGTGCCAAGGAAGTCAGGCGGTCACTGCATGAGACCGTGGCTCGCTGGCACACAGAGGAGACCACCGCCCCCCTCTTCCCGGGCCCCACCTCAGGCTGCTGCTTCCGTGGCAGCTGCTGAAGCTCCATCACAACACCCGGGCCAAGTCTCCTTGGGTTTACCCCCTACACCGGGCAAAGCCCCTGTAACACAAGAAAAGTGAGCAGTGAGCCACTGCAGTACAGACCTTTCCAAAGGGAGCTCTGATGTTGAGAAACCGAGTTCTGATTCGCTCGGGAAACACAAAAGCAAGCTGTTTATTCTACTTTTAATGGACAGTAACCCACCTAGCTCACAGAGATTAATTACTTACAGCCAATATGGCAAATCTCTTAAAAAAAAAAAATGTCTGGCTAGTATGTGATTTTTTCCTCTACTTTCAGAAACCAAGGGATCGCTGGGTCCGGTCTACAAACATCACTGGTGCAGCAAACAGGGCCCGAAAGCAAAACGCAGGCCCCAAGCTCTGGTGAGTAGCCGGAGCTGGTGCGTCCAGGGAAGAGGAGAAGAAAGCACGACTGGTTCTGAAGAGTACAGCATCTTCACACCAAGCGGGGCATGTCAGCACGGTTAACGCCCGCAGACGGGCACAGTTAGGCCTGTTTTACAGCTCAGGAGATGGAGGGTTTAGCGGTTATGAGCCTTTGCTGATGTTAACGGGTAAGAAACGGCACCACGGGGACCCAGAGCCAAGCTCCGGTGACTCGTCCGCCTGTCCCACCCACCGGCTTTGCTCTCGGTCTATCTTGCGAGGCCTGGAATTCCAGAATGATTTCTGCCATGAATTCCCAAGTTCAAGTGTGAATTCTGAATGGGGGACTCATAAAAAACCCCCAGCAAAACAAAGGACATGATGTGAGGAACCACGTGTGAGGGAGAAAACCGCAGCCAACCCCAGCAGCACTTACTGTGGATGAATCTGTTAATTTGAATTTCCAGGGCTACACATGAGTGTTATGGGTTTGCCCCAGTATTTACAAATTTATCACCTGATTTATTTCATCTGCTCCTTTTTCACACAGAAATTAACATAAACAACATAGACTGGTGGGCAGCCACGTGCTGGGTCAGGCGCTGATTCCCTCCACCTGTGAGTCCCTGTCAGCCTGCCCCTAACTCAAGAAGGCCTTTATCGGACAGCATCCCCGACCTCTCCCCTTCTTTTTTTTAAAGATTTTATTTATTTATTAGGCAGAGATCACAGGCAGGCAGAGAGAGAGGAGGAAACAGGCTCCCCGCTGAGCAGAAGACAGAGGCTTTAACCCACTGAGCCACCCAGGCGCCCCCTCCCCTTCATCTAGGACTTCACACAACCAGAATCATGGCAAGTATCTGCGATCCATCGTTCACCACCTATCCTCTCCAGGCCACAGGCTCCAAGAAGACAAGTCTGTCATTCCACTCAGGCGCTGTGTCCGCGGGGCACTGGCAAGGGGAACGACCAGCTGGACTCCCCGAACTCCCCAGGTCACTCCTTTTTAGAGAGAAAACCCACCACGGAGGCTGGTACCCCCCCCCGCCCCTCGCAGCACGGTCAAGGTAACCCCCTCTCCCTTGCGAGCTGTCCCACTCCATCACACTAACCCGTCCCAAGCACCCAAACGTGGTGCCTCGGCCGTGAAACAGCGTGTGGCTGTGAAAGCTGCCTAGGACTGGAAGAGAAATGCCTCCTCACCCGGCTCAGGGGCCCACGCGGCACGTGCCTGGCTGCGCAGGTGGGAAGGGTAGGCAAGTCAAAGGAGTCGACTTAGCGTCTCCCCCAGGGGCCGCTGGACCCGCAAAGCGGAGGACAGCTAGTTAGTTTTTTACTAAAGACTTCAGCTCTCCTTAGAGTTACGGGTAGTAACCGATCCATTCACTGGCCTCAGAAAGAGAATTTGATGAAGATCTTACAAAAGTAAAGGACAGGGCGCCCGGGTGTCTCCATTGGTTGAGCAACTGCCTTCAGCTCAGGTCATGATCCTGGAGTCCCGCATCCAGCTCCCAGCTCCACCGGGAGTCTGCTTCTCCCTCTGACCCTCTCCCCTCTCATGCTCTCTCTCTCTCTCTCAAATAAATAAGGAATCTTTACCAAAAACGTAAAGGACATAAAAGGACACATAAATGTCAGCTTAAGAGACAGGTCCTTAGGGTATCTCGTGGGGAGTGTCCTTTTTTTTTTTTTCTTTTTAAAAAGATTTTATTTATTTATTTGACACAGAGAGAAATCACAAGTAGGCAGAGAAAGAAGGGGGAAGCAGGCAAGCAGGCTCCCCGCTGAGCAAAGAAGCCGATGTGGGACTTGATCCCACGACCCTGAGACCACGACCTGAACTGAAGGCAGAGGCTTAACCCACTGAGCCCCCCAGGGAAATCTGGCCACACAGCCCAGATTTCACAGACCCCACCATCAAGAACTCAGGTTAGATGACTGAGACCGGCACACACCTGTAGTGCTTCGTTTGACCTGTACTGACACACACTAGGCATCACTAATTTAGATGCACAAACAGGAAATTTCAACCTGATTTTCCCAAATATTTTACTGGTAACTCAGTGTGGACCTAAATTGGAGTAACATTCAACCTCCCCCCACCCCACCCCAAAATGCAGATCCTAGCTCTACTTGACCTGGCAATGTGACCTTGTGACCCAGCTGCTTTCCCTGGGGACAAAATGAAAAAAAAAAAAAAAAAAAAAAAAGCCCATAGCTCTAACATTCTTCATCCTGCGCCTCAGGCGGAAAGCACTAACTGCCTGCTGAAGGGAACCTTGTAAGGACTACACGTTAGAACAACCCAGAGCGATTTCACAAAGAAGCTACACTCCTTCCTGGTAAGGGAAACTACTTGGCGTCATGAGCTCGTTACCTGAATCAGTCCCAACCTGTGAGGGATACACACAAAGTGGGATGAGACTGAACAGCCTCCTTATAATCCACAATAAGACACGGTCTGAAAAGGGGAGAAATACCAGCGTCTTTTAATTCACATCCTTTATTCTTCTGCTCACTTCTGACCTTCGTCCTCTCCATGAGTGTCCCTAAACCACACACTCTTAAAACTGAATTTGAGCTTTTTTTTTTTTTTAAGATTTATTTATTCCACAGCGAAAGAGGGAACATAAGCAGGAGGAATGGGAGAGGGGGAAGCAAGCCTCCCGTGGAGCCAGGAGTCCCATATGCGACTCAATCCCAGAACCCCAGAATCATAACCTGAGCTGAAGGCAGATGCTTAATCACTGAGCCATCCAGGCATCCCCTGACTTTGAACTTTTAATGGAGGTTTCGGGAAAGAAACGACTAGGAAACGAGAGAGGCAGAAGACTTCAAGGATTATGGCTAACAGTCTGCATTTTGTCCTGCTTGTCCAGATCAGGTGGCCAAAGGGCACATTCCAGGCAGGGTCTCTGCCACCACATCTCCCAGCCATTACTGAGCTCGGACTTCCCCAGCTCCGAGAAAACAGCACAACTTTTAGGATTCTCCCAATATTCTAATTTCCCCCCCGCAGTTGCTGACATTCATCTCTGTAGTAGCCTGGAAGCCTTGTGCAAAGTCAGAGCCTCTGAGACATTTGAAACGGTCAAGCATGGTGCTTTCAACTTTTTTTTTTTTTAAAGATTTTTATTTGTTTATTTGACAGACAGAGATCACAAGTAGACAGAGAGGCAGGCAGAGAGAGAGGGAAGCAGGCTCCCTACTGAGCAGAGAGCCCGATGCGGGACTCGATCCCAGGACCCTGAGACCATGACCCGAGTCGAAGGCAGCGGCTTAACCCACTGAGCCACCCAGGCGCCCTCAACTTCATTTTTTGATGAACCAAAAAAGCAAACCATCATTCCACGTACAAGGCACTCAGCTGTAGACAGACACAGCCATGGCCTTCGCCCTCATAGCTGGAAGGGTAAAAGCATTCAAACGCTGGTGTAAGAAATGCCAGCTTAATTAAATTATGCTGTTTGTCTAAATGCTTGTGGCCAAAACAAAAAGGGACTGTAGACATTCAGAGGGAACACTCATGGGCTCAATTCATCCCACCCAAACCGGAGAGTAAAAGCAGGAAAATTATCCCTACGAGTCCCATGGCTCTGAAGTGTCAGCTTTTTTTTTTTTTTTTTAAGGTTTTATTTATTTGACAGAAAGATCACTAGTAGGCAGGCAGAGAGAGAGGGAAGCAGGATCCCTGCCGAGTGGAGAGCCTGATGTGGGGGTCGATCCCAGGACCCTGAGATCATGACCTGAGCTGAAGGCAGAGGTTTAACCCACTGAGCCACCCGGGGCCCCTTAACCTGTCTTTTTAATTGATTTTTCACCTTTAGGAGCAAGCGTAAGCAGGCTAGGGCAAACGTAGCACACCGTCTTTGCAAATCTAGTCATTCGATCCTTCACAGCTAAAGAGCTGAAGGCAAGAATACCTTCCACCACAGAAAACTCTAGGTCTGTGCTAACAGGTCACCTGCTCTGTGGCAAGTTTTGCTGCTACAGCTCTTGTTTTAGAGAGAGGGGGAGTGTGAGTAGGGGAGGTGGAGGTAGGGGAGATGGAGAGAAAGAATCTCAAGCAGGTGAGCCCAGTGAAGGGCCCGACTTGGAGCTCAATCTCACGACCCTGAGATCACCACTTGAGCCTGAGATCAAGAGTGAGACACATAACTGACTGAGCCACCCAAGCACCCCTGCTCCGGAGCAAGTTTTTGTTCTTTTTAAAAAGATTTAATTTATTTATTTGACAGAGATCACAGGCAGGCAGAGAAGCAGGCAGTGGGG
The DNA here is from genome assembly GCF_022355385.1 of Mustela nigripes. Classification (NCBI taxonomy): domain Eukaryota; kingdom Metazoa; phylum Chordata; class Mammalia; order Carnivora; family Mustelidae; genus Mustela; species Mustela nigripes. The sequence goes on from NC_081569.1 coordinate 140,450,936, forward strand.
GGGGGGGGGCAGATTCTCCACTGAGTGGAGAGCCTGATTCGGGGCTCAATCCCAGAACCCTGGGATCATAACCTGAGCCAAAGGCAGAGGCTTTAACCCACTGAGCCAGCCAGGAGCCCCTGGGGGAAGTTTTAAAAGCTATTCGTGGAGGGGTGCTTCAGTCTCAGTTTTGGCTCAAGTTGTGATCTCAGGGTCGGGGGATAGAGAATGGAGCCCGCTTGAGTCTCTCTCTCCCTCTGCCCCTCCCCACCCCAGACTTGCTCCTTCTCTCTATAATAAATCTTTAAAAGCTATTCATGGAGCAGGCGCCTGGACAGCACTTTGGGACATCTTAACACTGTGTCACACCGGATAGCCTTCCCAAGTTTTAGACCCTTTCCAGCTTTCTCCACTTGCCTGTGAACATCTACAGGTCTACTTGCTTAGAAGCGGGGCCTCCCCCACCATCTGTCTTGCATCCATGTGGATGTATCAAGTACTGACAAAGACATTTTCCCGTCAATTACGGGAGAGTGGGGAAAATGAAATTAAGCCACATAAAAAATTCTCCCACAATTGGTTTTCACTTGTGAAATATTTATGCACAATTTATAAGCTATGAAGCCAGAAATGACTTATTTCAACAGATCTGACTTTGCCAAACTGTGTGGGTGCAGCACTCCAAAGGGAATTACTCAGGTTTTGAAACTCAGATTAAAAAAAAAAAAAAAACAAAAAAAAAAACACCTCATTTTCACTCCTTACACTAAAATTCTCAAGTCTTTAAACGGCATTGAGAAATAAGAACCAAATTGATCGAGTCATTCTTTAGCCAGAACACCTCGCCTTGTCTCTACCGTCATCGAGGACCCCTGCCTGCCGCAGCACGTGCGCCCGAAGCTGAGCGAGCACAGCGCAGAATCACGGTGGCTTCACCGCAGGACCCGGTCCGGCAGCTCCGGGCCTCCGCACGGCGCTGACCCGGCCGCAGGAGTGCGGCGGAGAGAGCGCCTTCCCAGAATCTCAGCGTCCCGAGATGTTCTCAAACCCAGGGAGTCTTTATTTTTACTGCTTTAAACCAACTGCCGGGTGAACCAGAAGGCGGAGGGCGCGCAGAGCCCCGTCGGGCGGCCCCGCGGCCAGTCGGACCGCGCGGGCCTCCCCCGTTCGCCCGCGCCCGCAAACGCCCAGGCTCTGCGGCGGCGCCGCGCGACGGGAACGCGGCGGCGCCGCGCGGGGCGGCCGAGGACGAGACGGACGCGGAGCCCGGTGGGCACCAGGAGTGTCCAGAAAGTGAGAAACAGGTGAAGGCGGCGGTCAAGGCAGACACCGATTGGCTGGAGCGCGAAGAAGGAACTTCCAGACGCCCAGGAGCCGACCGCGCGACGACGGGGGCCGCGGGCTCCCAACCGCCCGGCCTCGGGTTTCCGCGGGTCACTAAAGGATAACGGACATCCTCCCAACGGTGGGCCCGGGGCTCCGCGCGCCGCTTCCGCCCGGCCGCCCCGGCCGCCCCGCGCGGCCCACCTGCGCTCGGCCCCCGGCCCGCCGCGGCACGGGGACGGGCGCTCGATGCGGGCCCGCGGCCACGCTCCTCGGCGGCCCGCCCGCCTTTGTCCGCCGGGCCCTCCGCACTCACCGCCGCCCTCGCCCGCCCGGAGCCCGGCGCCACGAGCAAACGCCGCCCGGCGCGAAAGAGGAGGCACAGGCGTTTCTCGTCAAAGCAGACTTTATTGGGCGCCGGGGCCGCCGCGAGCGCGCCGCCCGCTCCCCCGCGCCGCCCCCGGGCCGCTCGCCGGCCGGGACCCCGCGCGCGGCCCGCCCGCCCGCCCCTGCAGACCCCCTCCCCGCGGCGCCGGGGGCCGCGCACCGCTCACCGGCTCCCGAGGCGGCGGCTGCAGCGGCGACGCCCCGCTCCCGAGTGCGGCCCGGGCCCGGGGCGGCGGATTTCGCTGCTGTGGCACCGCGGAGGGAGGGAGGGAGCCGCGCGACTGGCGGCGGCGGCGGCGGCGCGCTGACGTCACACGCTGCGGCCGGCCGGCGCGCGCGGGGGCCGCCCCGTCGACCCCAATCCGGGAGGAGCCCGGGTGAGTGGGCGGGGCTGCGGTGGCGAACGGGCAGATCGATTGGCAGAGGGGGAGGAGCGAGAGGGCCAGCGGGCGAGTGGGAGCGAGGCGGGGCGGGCCGAGGCCAGCGCGGAAGTCTCGCGAGGCCGAGTCTGAGCGGAGTGTGGCGGCGGCGGCGGCGGCGAGATCTGGGCTCGGGGTGAGGAGTTGGTATTTGTGTGGAAGGAGGCGGAGGCGCAGGAGGAAGGGGGAAGCGGAGCGCCGGCCCGGAGGGCGGGAGGAGGCGCGGCCAGAGCGGGCGGCCGAGGCGCGGCGAGGCGGGGCGCCGGGGCAAGCAGCGGCCGAGCGAGCGCGGGGCGCACCGAGGCGAGGAGGCGGGGAAGCCCGCCGCCGCCGCCGCCGCGCCCGCCCCTTCCCCCCGCCGCCCGCCCCCTCTCCCCCCGCCCGCCCGCCCGCCGCCTTCCTCCCTCTGCCTTCCTTCCCCACGGCCGGCCGCCTCCTCGCCCGCCCGCCCGTAGCCCCGGAGCCGAGGCCGCCGCGGCCGTGGCGGCGGAGCCCTCAGCCATGGCCTCGGGCGACACCCTCTACATCGCCACGGACGGCTCGGAGATGCCGGCCGAGATCGTGGAGCTGCACGAGATCGAGGTGGAGACCATCCCGGTGGAGACCATCGAGACCACGGTGGTGGGCGAGGAGGAGGAGGACGACGACGACGACGAGGACGGCGGCGGCGGCGACCACGGCGGCGGGGGCGGCCACGGGCACGCGGGCCACCACCACCACCACCACCACCACCACCCGCCCATGATCGCGCTGCAGCCGCTCGTCACCGACGACCCGACCCAGGTGCACCACCACCAGGAGGTGATCCTGGTGCAGACGCGCGAGGAGGTGGTGGGCGGCGACGACTCGGACGGGCTGCGCGCCGAGGACGGCTTCGAGGACCAGATCCTCATCCCGGTGCCCGCGCCGGCCGGCGGCGACGACGACTACATCGAGCAGACGCTGGTCACCGTGGCGGCGGCCGGCAAGAGCGGCGGCGGCGGCTCGTCGTCGTCGGGCGGCGGCCGCGTCAAGAAGGGCGGCGGCAAGAAGAGCGGCAAGAAGGGCTACCTCGGCGGCGGGGCCGGGGCGGCGGGCGGCGCGGACGCGGGCAACAAGAAGTGGGAGCAGAAGCAGGTGCAGATCAAGACCCTGGAGGGCGAGTTCTCGGTCACCATGTGGTCCTCAGGTGAGCGCCGGCGCGCGCCGGCCCCCGGGATGTTTTTGTTTTGAAGGGAAGCCATGTTTTATGTGTGTGATGGGCGCCGCCATCTTCTTCGCAGGGCAAG
>NC_081569.1:140457311-140556089 GCF_022355385.1 Mustela nigripes
GCGGCGCGGCGGGGCGGGGCGGGGCGCGCTCGGGCCAACGGACGGCCGCCGGCCCGTTGTCCGCCGCCCCCGCCCGGCCGGCTCCACGCGAGGCCCGGGGCGCGCGGGCCGCGGGGGTGCGCGGACCCACCCCCGGCCGGGCCGCCCCCCCGCGCCCCCCCCCAGGCCCCGAGCCCCCCCCCCCCCCCCGCCCCGGGGGGGGGGGGGGGGCGCCCGGGCCCCGCTCCGCCCCCTTCCCCGGACTCAGCTGCTCCCGAGACGCGCCTTCCGCTCCCACGCCCGGCGCGCAGGCCGGACCCTGCCAGCGGCCGCGCTCCCCGCGCTCGCCGGCTGGGGCGGGACTTGGGCGGCACGTAGGGCTGGCGTGTGCGGGCTCCGCGCCGCCGGCGAGGTCCCCGCTCGGGCCCCTCCCCGCCCGCGGCACGGTGGGGAGCGGGTCCGCGAGGTTTTGTAGGTTGTTGCGAACCCTCTCCGTTTGGGGGAGTGACCTTAGGTGTGTGTCCGTGGAGACGGGTCGGTGAGCTGCCCGGCTGCGGACGTTTGTCCCCGGATTAATGCCGCGCGGGCTTGAAGTGTCCGCGCTTTCCGGTGCGTGGCAGGCGGCCCGCTTCCTTTCCCGGGGAGGAGAGATTCTGGAAGGCCGGAGAGAAGAGGGCAGAGGGCCTTGCCTGCGTGTCGAAGTCTGCTCTTCCTCGCTTGTGGCCGTAGACGCTGCGAGCCCGCGTCGGGTTATGACGCCCATGTCCGCTGGTTCAGCCTCCGGGGCCGTGGACGGACGTGCGAGGGATCCTACCGGCGCCTACACTAGTTCCCCGTTGTGGGGACCCCCCCGCCCCCCCCCGTAGGGCTGTGGCGGTGGTCGGGATGGAGCCTCACACTGCGATGACCCCTGAGTATGAATGGGTGGCTGACTGCGAGGGGAAGGCTGGGCCGGCGCCGCTGCAGCGGAGCCCTCGGGGAGCTACCGGAGTTGCACGGCTCCGGGACTCCGGCAGGGCAGAGGCTGCTGCTCTGCGTTTCCGAGTGCTCGTGGACGTCGGGGCACTTTGCGTGCAGTGAAGGTGCGTGTTTAGACGCAACCTGCCCGCTTATTCCGTGGTTACCAGAACACCTTCCGGGGAGTTGGTAGCGTGCGCACCCGTGGTGTTGGAACCCAAAGTCTTCTCTCTCCATTAATACGCAGAGTAAGAGTTGGGCCAATCCGTTGTTGCGGAGTTTTGCTGAATCCAGGGTCCCATCTGAAATTAGATTTTTTAAAAAAGATTTTATTGGTTTATTTGACAGATCACAAGTAGGCAGACTGAGGGGGGGCGGGAGCAGGCTCCCTGCCAAGCAGAGATCCCGTCGTGGGACTCGATCCCAGGACCCCGAGATCATGACCGGAGCTGAAGGCAGAGGCTTAACCCACTGAGCCACCCAGGCGCCCCTGAAATGAGATCTTGCTAGAAAGATACCTTAACTATAAACTAAATTTGTTTTTTCTCATGGTGAGGACGTGTTGGTTTTATAGAAATTTAGAAAACTAGGGTGTTTTAAATTTTCTGTATTCGATCTTCTCAAATTGCTTGCCTACTTCATACCCAGAAAACCTGGTAATGGAGGGTTCACTGGATGAGGTGATGGGTATGGAGTCAGCCAGGCGAGGGGGAAGGTCTGAGGGGCCTGACTAATGGGAGTTAATTTACAATTAAGTCAGCATTTCAAAGTCATTATTTCCCCTGTGCAAGTGGTTTCTTACAGAGTTGCACAGTTTGGGGTTATTTTAATGCTCATTTCTTTGCAGAGTTAGTTGCCTGGCGCATTACAGAGTACTCCGTGTCTAAAGGTAGTTATAAATATTTGATGGCAATAACATAGTAAGGCCTGATTCCTCAGACGTGTTTTGTGGTGAACTAGTCCTCTTCCTTGTCCTTGTGGCTTGGGATTATTTACTAAAGAGAAGCCTAATAGTTGGTGATTAACTATGCATGCCCCAAGTTCAAGTTCTGAATATAGTGGAATCTTAGGAACTGAAATGAGGAGGTAATTGATAATAGGTGAAGAAATCAAAGCAGTTTAATTGTTGGTTTTTTTTTTTTTAAGATTTTATTTATTTATTTGAGAGAGAGACAGTGAGAGAGAACATGAGAGGCAAGAAGGTCAGAGGGAGAAGCAGACTCCCCATGGAGCTGGGAGCCCCATGCGGGACTCGACCCCAGGACTCTGGGACCGTGACCTGAGCCAAAGGCAGTTGCTTAACCAACTGAGCCACCCAGGCGCCCCAAAGCAGTTTAATTGTTAAGCTGAATTTCTCGGTGTGTGTGTGTTGGCTGTGGTAGCCAGTATGCTCAGTGCTTTCACGGACTCCGTTTCATCCGATCCCAGGCTAGATAGAAGGTTTGAACGCCGCTGTGGTTTCATGGCACAGTCCTTTGGATGGGAAAGAGCTGTGAGGTGACCATTTTGCCCAAGTCCAAGCTTAGTTCCCTGAAGTCCTTATTTAAAAAATTGTACACAGGGTATTCTCAGGACTCTAGTTATTGTTAGTTTCTAGGCTAAAAAAACTTAGTGGGAGCCAGCGCGTTCGTGGAAACCAAATCTTTGGATTTTACGGGTTTCTTTTTTGCTTGTGTGCTGTGTTGCTCTAATTGCCCACAGAGTCACAGCGGTCTGTGTGACTGGCATCTCTTTACTGGAATAACGGGAAAGGAATCTAGTGGATCTGCTTTTTTCTTTCCTCTTTTTAACTGATGTAATTCACGTGGGCGCAGTTCCGTGGCTTGTGCTGTATTCACCAGGTTGTGTGGCCGTCACCGCCAGCTAATTCCACAGTATTTTCAACATCTCAGAAAGAAACCCCATATCCGTGAGCAGGAACTCCCCATTTCCCCTCACCCTCCAGCCCCTGGCAGCCACTAATCTACTTTGTGTTTCTCTGGCTTTGCCCATTCTGGACATTTAAATGGAGTCATAACCATCTGTGGGCTTGTGTCTGTGGCTTAGCCGGTGTGCAAGGTTCAGCCACATTGTCGAGTGTACTTCATTCCTTTTTAAGGCTGAGTAAGGTTCCGTAGTGTAGGTACTAGAGCAGGGCCTGCTTGTTTCTGCGTAGAAGATGAGGGCTCAGTGAGGCTGAGCATGTTTTGGTGTTTCATCACACCTCAGCTGTGTCTTAAACATGCTTAATCCACTGTTTTAAGGCCCTTGTTTATTTTGGGGTCTTTTCCTGGCACATGATGAATGAACATTTCCATGTTGCCTGACGTAGGGCACAGTCTCCTGCATGTTTTTCCCTAGATTGTCATCATATAGGACTGATACTGTTCTAAAGACCTAACTATAAACTAAACCGCTTAATCATGGACAGACAGGGACTCTCATGATAAAAGCTGAGTATTTAAAACATTTAGGGCTTTTAAATTTTTTACTTAGTTTATTTTTTTTAGAGAGGGAGAGTACCCCCACCTGTGGGAGGGGGCAGGGAGAGAAAGAGAGACTCCCCGCTGAGCACGAAGGGCTTGATCTTGGGCTCCATCTCAAAACCCAGAGATATGACCTGAGCAGACATCAAGAGTCAGATGCTTAACTGACTCAGCCTCCCAGGTGCCCGTAAAACATTTAGTATGGAGAGAAACCTAAGAAGACTGTAAAATCTGAGGCTTCATGTATTTATGTATTTATTTATTTGACAGAGATCACAAGTAGGCAGAGAGGCAGGTGGGGGTGGGGAGCAGGCTCCCCACTGAGCAGAGAGCCCGAGGCTCGATCCCAGGACCTTGAGATCATGACCTGAGCCGAAGGCAGAGGCTTAACCCACTGAGCCACTCAGGCGCCCCAAGGTTGCAGGTATTTGGAAATCGTGACCTTCACTCAAGGCTGTTGGTATTTTACTTATCTTTTGTTAGACCAAATACCGAAGCGCTTCATGCTGGATTGAGCAAAACATCTAAGACCAGAAAAGACCATCGATATTAAAATCAGTAAAGCGAAAGAAAGTTGAAAAGTATTTAACTGTTTGTCAGTTCTTTATATTCAGAAAACCCAAATTTGCTAAAAGTTACTAGTCCGGATCATTGGCCACTCCTGTGCGGGTTTTCCACCTGTTCCTCCTTTACCTGTCTATCCTTAGCTAGAGATGCCATGCGCATAAACTCCCACGGAGCCAAGCTGCAGAACAACCCCCCCTTCCGCCCCGCCAAGTGATCTTGTCAAGCCTGTGACCTACATAGGGCAGTCTAAGTCAGAGATCCTGATTCCTGACCCAGCAGCTTTGGAAGCTGGCTCGCTGATGTAGACTCCGCGCTGCCGGACTCCAGGTGCTTCACCTGCCGTCTTCCCTCTCACCGGCAGCGGCGGACTCCCCCTCCTGGCAAAGGAAAATTCCTATCAGGAAAAGGTCAGGGCTCCTGACCCTTACCTACTGGCTAGCATTTTAGACTTTGGAAGAGAATAAGTAAAATGATAAACTTAAAAATGTGTGCTAGACTCCTGGGTGTTTATTCACCAAAAGCTTCCTGGTTTTTTGTTGTTGGCAGTCTGTTTAGTGAGGTGGGCTTAAGGCTGAGAAGTTTAGGGTCCTGTAACAGGTTATTAGCAAAAACAATGACTAGAAGGATCATTTCTTAGGATTTTCATTCCTTCGTTAACTCCTGTTCCGCTCTTCTCAGGGCACCATTTTGTGAACTCTGCTCTTCTTCCCATAGGAGTATATGAAAGCGAAAACTTGTTATAATTTTTCAATCTGAGTATTTACAGTGGGTTGTATTCTGTAGTATTGTTGGGTAAACATTCAAACCTTGTATTTGTAAAATCTGGCATCTGAAACGCTGCTTCGAGGTTGACAGTAGCATTCATGTCGTTACTGTTAGCAGAATATCGGGAAGGCGTGTGGAGGTTTTGGAAGTTAACTGACCATACCATATGCATTTGTACCTTCCTTTGTGGGGAGGACTTCATTACAGTCCATGAGAGGACCGTTCCCATTCCCAAGTGCCGCGTTTTAATGGGTCCCATTCTGTTTAATTTGTGATTAATTGTCAATAACAACAGGCCCAGTGGTTTCTGGTAATCACGTTAGTAACAGCATCAGATTTCCACTTGACACAGCACTGACCAAAGTATCTTGCCTCGGGGTATCTTAACTTCTGACCTCGGTGTCCTTGTAAAATGACTTCCTTTAGAAAAAGAACTTCTTCCCAAACTCCTGAATGACCATAGGAACCAGTGTACTCACTTTCTTAAAGCAGAACTCTTAAATTTTAGCGGGACCTGCTGAATGAAGTTTTAGGAGCTCTTGAGTAAAATTCTTTTTTTTTTTTTTCCCTTGAGTAAAATTCTTGATAATCACTCGATGCCTTTGAGGTTACACAGTGCTCCTAAGATTAACATGAAGACAGTGTAAGTGGTTGTGAAGGACTTTTCTTTCTTGTATTAATGATCTCCCTTAGATACAAGAAGCGTGGAGAAGGGGAGGAGGCTGCCATTGCTCTTCTGTTGGAGCCCGGACCCTTTCTCTTCTGGGAGAGCCACGGACTTTAACAGAATCTCCGGTATTGCACAGGTGACCGCACCTGTGAAAACACCCTGAAGTGTCTCTCTCTCTTTGTAGTTCTCCACTCAGTCCTCTTCTCTTCCTTCTGTCTTCCAGCGCCTAAGCACCCAGAAACTCTGAAGGAGAAGCTGCTGCTGCTCCTCCAGTTGACAGTTGGCTTTTAATTTCTTACTTTGCTGGCAACTCACTCACAGTTTGTGCTAATATGTATGATTCCTGTATTAAATAGATGTTACAGATTCTTTTTTTTTTTCCTTAAGATTTATTTATTTTAGAGAGCATGAGTTGGGGGGGGCAGGAGGCAGGGGGAGAGAGAATCTGAAGCCGACTCTGTGCTGAGTGTAGAGCCCCACGTGGGGCAAGATCTCATGACCCCAGATCATGACCCGAGCGGAAACTAGGAGTCCTACAGTTAACAGACTCAGCCACCCAGGTGCCCCAGTTTTTATAGATCCTTAACAAAGACCACATACAGACTTCTGGATTGCATGTCTGGGGAATCTAGGTGTACACTCTCTCTACCTTCCTGAATTTTCTAAGACTTCATCAGATGGCTTCACTCCTCTGCTTGAAAACCCCTCTAACAGTGTGGATAATAGTTAATGTCACTGAACTGTAGATTTTAAAAGGGTAAATACCGCATTTTGTGTCTTCACCTCCGTACACAGCCTGCGCATGCTACGTCATGTTCAGTTGAAGCGCAGACGCCGCATCACGGGCAGCACATGATCTGGCCCCTGCTGTCCTGCCCTCTTTCCTCCTTCCTCCCTCCACTCCCTTCATGCTCCGGCCTGGCGAGCCCTCTTCCATCCTGGGCTTGTTCCTCTGCTCTCACCTCTGCCTTCAGTGCAGTGACCCCAGATGTCCCATTCTTGTGCTGCCGTGTTCACATCTCCGCTCTGGGAGGCCTTCCCTGGTCCTCTACTCTCACTCTCACTCCTAATAAAACTCCTGTTTTATTCTCTTTGTAGCAAGGTCTGAAGCTATCTTGCTTTTTTTTTTTTCCTTTTAACCTGCTTCTTTCTGCTTCCTCTAGGGAGTAAGTTGTGGGCTTGTGACCCTCAGCCTTAGGATGGCACTAGGCATTTAGAAGATTCTCGGTCCGTAACTGGGTGAACGATCAGCACATGGAAATTATGCAGTAAGGCAGAATCGCAGCCTAGTGACCCGAGTACCACCCTCCTGCCGGACCGCATAGGTGGGAAGAAGTCTATAGGGTGAGGAGAGGGTGTGCAGGAGTGTTCCCTTTTTAGGAAAGGCATGGGCTACACAGTCGATCCTAGTTTCAAATCTTAGATCGGCCACTTAACTGCGTTTCTTCAGGTACATGACTTGGCACTTCTAAGGCTTGTTTCTTAAGCCAGACGCATGAAGTTCGTGTCTTTGAGGTTTTGTCTGCGTCAGGGATAGGACAGTTACTAGCCTGAAGCAGGTACTCAGTAAATGATAGTATCTTGTCCTAAGGTCTCTGTTAGTGGGGAAACATGGAAACAGCCTTTGACTGATTTCTACCTGTTGCTTAGCAATGAATCTCAAATAGTTAGCGGCGCCCCCCCCGGCCCCCGCCAAGGTTTCCCCAGTGAAGGTTTGGGGGGGTGAGGGCAGTGGTGAGTTGGTGATGTTGTTTTTGCCCTAAGTCTCCCAGAAAGGTCAGACCGAAGCTGATCACCTAAGATGAAAGGTGTGGGGGAACAAAATCTAGCCAACCCATATAAGTAAGTAGTTGGTAAATAAATACGGGAGTTGGTGAAAATAGAAGATCGGGATCACAGGAAAAAAGGAAGTGTGAAGGTCAACCCTCTTGAGTTTCCTGGCAGTTGAGATAAAAAAGGAAAGCCTACTACTGATAACGGATTCTAGCTAAGATGAGAACAATGTGTAGGGAAATCAAGCTTTTCTGAGGACTGAATTCTTAGGTAAACTGCTTCTATATGAAGGGGATCACCGGGTCACAGTGCAGATTCCAGCCGGTGTGGTGTCCAGAATTTCACGTGGTGTCTTAGAAGAGCCAAAGACTGAAAATGTAACCTAATGGAATGTGACTCCGAATTTCCATGTCCTTTCCATGCTTCCTCTCCCCCGACAGAAGTCGAGCATTCTTTCACAACCGTTAAGTGTGGGACCTGCTGTTCCCCTTAAGCCCAGGAGGGTGGGGAGAGTGGAACAGAGGGGTCTGGCTCTCTCCTCCCTGTGTTCCTAGATGCCGAGGCTGCCCTGTAAAGCATTCTCGGGCTTCAGCCTTACCGGTGGTCTTCTCTTTTATAAGAAACGAAGAAACCAAGCAAGGTTCACTGACAAGTGAAAGACCTCTTGAAGGAAGGAGGTCTGGGCTTTGGAGAGCAGTGGATCCAGGGGTGCGGGGTGAGAGGTGGGCAGAGGGGAAGGTGTCGCCGTGTTACCTGATACCTTTTCTCCCACGTTGAGGAACAGGGCCAGAGGGCTGCTGCTTTGGTAGGGCTGGGGAGGGCAGGTCAGACCACTTTTTAAACCTCTTCATGGACCTGTTAGAGTGTCCAGCCTTTCCATTTAGTTTAATCCTCTCCCTCTCTCTCTCTTTTTAAAAATATATTTGAGTCTTTATTCAAAGATTATTTACTTATTTAAAGTACAGTCCTCCTCCCCCATGTGGAGCTCGAACTCATGGCCCCAAGATCCAGACTCACATGTTTTGCCAGCTGAGCCAGCCAGGTGTCCCATTGCCTTTTTTTTTTTTTTTTTTTTAAGATTTTATTTATTTATTTGTCAGAGAGAGAGAGCGAGCACACAAGCAGGCAGAGTGGCAGGCAGAGACTGAGAAAGAGAAGCAGGGTCCTTGCTTATGGGGAGCCCAGTGCGGGATTCGATCCCAGGACCCTGGGATCATGACGTGAGCCAAAGGCAGCTGCTTAACTGACCGAGCCATGCGGGTGCCCCCCCCCCCCATCACTATCTTTTTGACCGAAGTTATTCTGAGTCTCTGCTTTGCCTCTCAAACCAGGCTGAGAATGAGGCTGGCTTCGGTAATGAAGACGTGAGCAGAATAGTTGAGAGGTGGGGATAGGACGGGCTTGTTTATACAGGAGCCCCTCCTTAATCTGTGGGGGTGCGCTCCAAGACCCCGGTAGAGGCCTGGCACCACACCCACTTAAAACTTAACTGCTGAGGGATGCCTGAGTGGCTCAGTCGGTTAGGCAGCCGTTGTGATCCCAGTGTCCTGGGATCGAGTTCCACATCGGGCCCCCTGCTCAGTGGGGATCCTGCTTCACCGTCTGCCTTCGCCTGCCACTCTGCCTGCCTGTGTGCTCTCTGACAAATAAATAAAAATTGGAAAAAAAACAAAACAAAACAAAACATAACTGCTGAGGGGCAACTGGGTGGCTCAGTGGGTTAAAGCCTCTGTCTTCGGCTCAGGTCATGATCTCAGGGTCCTGGGATCAAGCCTGTGGCCAGCTTCTTGCTCATGGGGCGTCTGCTTCTCCCTCTCCCTCTGCTCCTAACCGCCCCCATAAATAAAACCTTAAAAAAATTGCTGATTAATGATAATAATAGAACGATTACAAACATATGCTGTAATAAAAGTTAAGTGAATGGTTTTCCTCTTAAACTACGTTAGAGTGCTGCACTCACCCTTGTGATGGTGGGAAATGGTGAACTGCTTCTGTGAGGAGACTAGCGAGGGAAGGACTCAGGGAGCACGGGAGGTAGCGGAGGGCACCTGCGGTTGGCAGAAAGAGGATCCCCTGCCTCCGAACCATTTGAATACAAAATGTGTGCCCCATTTATAGGTGGCACTGGCTAGATTTTGTTTTTCCATATCTTCCAGCTAAGGCCATTTTACTTTGGTCTGGTTGTTGTAGGTGGTCTGCTTTTAGCCAGTGTTAGTGAGTACTGGAATCACCTGATCCAGGTTTGATGAGAAGTTCTCATTAAAATGTTTTCTTAGGGGCGCCTGGGTGGCTCAGTGGGTTAAGCCTTTGCCTTCAGCTCAGGTCATGATCTCAGGGTCCTGGGATCGAGTCCTATATCAGGCTCTCTGCTCAGCAGGGAGCCTGCTTCCCTCTCTCTCTCTCTCTGCCTGCCTCTCTGCCTACTTGTGATTTCTCTCTGTCAAATAAATAAATAAAATCTTAAAAAAAAAAAAAATGTTTTCTTAGAACCTAGGGGGCTTAGTCTTTAAGCATCTGCCTTTTGCTCTGGTCATGATCCTGGAGTCCTGGGATGGAGCCTGGCATCGGGCTCCCTGCTGGGTGGGAAGCCTGTTTCTCCTTCCCACTCCCCCTGCTTGTGATCCTCTCTTGCTGTGTCTTTGTCAAATAAATAAATAAAATCTTAAAAAAAAAAAAAACTAGAAGATGGCAAACATTGTCTTTAATTTCTCTGACCATAAAACCAAACATCTTTTGTCATTTCTCAAGCAGCTTTCTTCAAAATATGATTTCTATTTATATAAATAGTTTATTTCCTGACATTGTATTGTTGAGTAGTTATTTTTTTTATTTTTATTTTTATTTTTTTAAAAGATTTTATTTATTTATTTGACAGAGAGAGAGATCACAGTAGACAGAGAGGCGGGCAGAGAGAGAGGGAAGCAGGCTCCCCGCCAAGCAGAGAGCCCGATGCGGGACTCGATCCCAGGACCCTGAGATCATGACCTGAGCCAAAGGCAGCGGCTTAACCCACTGAGCCACCCAGGCGCCCTGTTGTTGAGTAGTTATTGACCCTTTTGATGATTTCTGGTGCTGGTCTTCAAAGAGTTCACTCTGAACTTCCGTGGCATACGCGGTTTATGAAGGAATAAGTAACAGAAGTGGTAATGTGAAGTTGAAATACATATTATGAAAGCACACGGCAATTATCTAGAAAGACCCAACAAAAGTTTTTTTAAGGCAAGAGTATTGGATCATGTTCAGAAGTGTAGGTGTGTGTGTGTGGTGGTCATCCGAATCAGATTGTCTTTAATCAGTTTTATTTTGGTTTTACGTACAGACCATGTGGTTATTGTCTGTACTCAGGACAGACGGCCTCAACTGTGCATCACTTTCACTTGGTAAGTCACTGAGTTCAGTACTCATGAGGCAGAGCATCTAGACTTTTCTTTGCGGTCTCCCTCAGGGTTGCCGTTACCCAGGTGCTCATTCTGCACCCTCTCCTCTCTGTCTATATATTTTTTTCAGTAGATACCATTTATCTCTCTGGCTTTGAATAGAGGCCATGTGCCAGTGATGTCTGAATTTCTCTTGAGCCTCAATTTCTTTTGTCCCCACACTTGCATATCCAAGTACCTCCTTGAGGTCTGTCTGTCCACAAGGTGTCTCCAGGTCCTCTGCCGCACGTGGTCTCTTTCCCCTTTACTCTCCTGCTTGGCCCATGACCTCCCCCCAGAAGTGCAACCCAGAAACTTAGAAGGCATAGTTAACCTCCTTTTCCTCCCACCGTACCCCCTCTCGTTTATTACCCGGACTTGTGTAGTCCTCCTCCAAAATAGGACTCAAATCTGACCTGTTTTATTTTACTTTATTTTTTTTAAAGATTTTATTTATTCATTTGACAGAGGCAGGCAGAGAGAGAGGAGGAAGCGGGCTCTCCACTGAGCAGAGAGCCTGACTCGGGGCTCGATCCCAGGACCCTGAGATTAAGACCTGAGCTGAAGGCAGAAGCTCAACCCACTGAGCCACCCAGGGGCCCCTCTAACCTGTTTTATTATTTATTTATTTAAGATTTTATTTAGTTGACAGACAGAGACCACAAGTAGGCAGAGAGAGAGGGAGAAACAGGTTCCCTGCTGAGCAGAGAGCCCGATGCGCGGCTCGATCCCAGGACTCTGAGATCATGACCTGAGCCGAAGGCAGAGGCTTAACCCACTGAGCCACCCAGGTGCCCCTCTCTAACCTATTTTTTTGTTTTGTTTTAAGATTTTATTTATTTATTTGAGAGAGAGACAGTGAGAGAGAGCATGAGCAAGGAGAAAGTCAGAGGGAGAAGCAGACTCCCCGTGGAGTGGGAGAGCCCGATGCGGGACTGGATCCTCGGACCCCGGGATTATCACCTGAGCCGAAGGTAGTCGTCCAACCAACTGAGCCACCCAGGCTAACCTGTTTTAAAGACAGGTTGATGTCTCTTTTGGAAGTAAATCCCATCATTGGGTAATCTCACTGTTGTTCCTGTTTCACTAGAAAAATCTCCACTAGAGTTTTAAATCCTATTTTCTAAGTAAAATTCCATCATGTAGGTGAGAGGTCAATAACCTTTTTTTTCTGTAAAGGCCTAAATAGTAATGATACAGGTTTCATAGGCTATCCTAAAGCACCTAATCAGTGCCAGTGTTATTGCAGCAGGAAAGTAGCCAAAGGTAACATGTGAACAAACAAGCATGGCTGTGCTTCAGTAAAGCTGTTTCTAACAGTAGGTGGCATATGTGCACACCATTGTCCATAATAGCATGATTCACAGCAGCCAGAAGGGGGAAGCAGCTCCTGTGTCTATCAGTGGATGAGTGGATAAACAAAATGTGGTATGTCCATACAAGAATATTATTCAGCGAGGCGCCTGGGTGGCTCAGTGGGTTAAGCCTCTGCCTTCAGCTCAGGTCATGATCTCAGGGTCCTGGGATCGAGCCCCACATCGGGCTCTCTGCTCAGCAGGGAGCCTGTTTCACCCTCTCTCTCTCTGCCTGCCTCTCTGCCTACTTGTGATCTCTGTCTGTCAAATAAATAAATAAAATCTTTAAAAAAATATATTATTCAAATGTGAAAAAGAATGAAGTTTTGTACATGCTAGTACATGGGTGGACCTTGAAGACATGTGGTCAGCCAGACACAGAAGGACCAATACTGTTTGATTCCATTTATAAAAGGTACCTAGAGGGGCGTTTGGGTGGTTCAGTGGGTTAAAGCCTCTGCCTTTGGCTCAGGTCGTGATACCAGGGTCCTGGGATCGAGCCCCACACCAGGCTCTCTGCACAGCGGGGAGCCTGTCCCCCCACACCTGCCTCTCTGCCTGCTTGTGATCTCTGTCAAATAAATAAATAAAATCCTTAAAAAAAAAAAAGGTACCTAGAGTAGACATTTATAGAAAGAGGAAGTAGAATAGAGGCCACCGGGGGCGGGGCAGGTGTGCAGTGGGTACCGGGTATCTGTTGGGGACAAGGAGTCTCGAGTATAGATGGTCGTGATGGGTATACAGCATTGTGAGTGTACCTGATGCCACTGGTTTGGACATTTCACAGATGGTTGAAATGATAACTATTATGTTCATGTCTGCTTAACCAAAATTTGTTTAAACTGTAGAAAGGAGGGGGCACCTGGGCGGCTCGTTACGTTGTGTCCAGCTCTTGATTTCAGCTCAGGCCATGATCTCAGGGTTACGACATCTAGCCCCACGTCAGCTCTGTGCTGGGTGTAGAGACTGCTTGAGATTTTCTGTGTGTGCGTGCGTGTGTGTAAATAAAAGATAAAATAATAGAAAGGAAACCATAAGTGGTGGTGGGAAGGCTGTCAGGCTGGGTCGGGCCCACTGGCAGTACTTGGGGATCGTAAAACTTGTCGGTGTCTGCTTAGACTCACTCCATACACGGCTTCCAGTTCGTGCTGGCGTTGGCGTCTGGGTGCTGGGCCTTGTTGAGCGTTGGGTCTGAGAGCTGAGTCTCAAGCCTCAGGAAGCATTTCCTCTTTTGACTTGTTTCTGTCTCCCCAGAATTCATGAGCTAAAGTCCCAGTCTCCAGCGTAAAGGTATTTGACAGTGGGG
Source organism: Mustela nigripes (assembly GCF_022355385.1). Classification (NCBI taxonomy): domain Eukaryota; kingdom Metazoa; phylum Chordata; class Mammalia; order Carnivora; family Mustelidae; genus Mustela; species Mustela nigripes. The sequence goes on from NC_081569.1 coordinate 140,470,565, forward strand.
CCTTTGGGAAGTAATCTGGTGAGGAGGGTGGAGCCCTCCTGGTGGGATTAGTGCCCTTTGAGGTAAAAAGAGACAGAGATGACGATCCGATCCGTCTCCCCGCCATGGAGGGGCGCAGCAAGAAGGCTCTCTGACAAGCCAGGGTAGCGCGCCTTCACCGGGAACTGAATCGGAGGGCATCTTAGTCTGCAAGACCATCAGGGGTAAGTTCTTTTCGAAGCCCCCTGTCTGTGGTATTTTGTTAGAGCAGCCTGAGCTAAGACGGCTTCGCCCACTAGAATAAAAGTTCTTTGAGGGCAGAGGCTTTGTTTTGTTTCGGGGGACTTGGAACAGTGCCAGATAAGGAGACCCTCGGTTAATAGGCGTTGAACTGTGCAGGGAGTGTGAGCTAGCCTGTGATCCCTTTTTCTTTCTTTTTAAACGTTTTATTCATTTATTTGACAGAGAGAGATGCAGCGAGAGAGGGAGCACAAGCAGGGGGAGCGGAAGGGGGAGAAGCAGTCTCCCCGCAGAGCAGGGAGCCCCCTTCGGGGCTCGATCCAGCACCTTGGGATCATGACTGAGCCGAAGGCAGCTGGTGGCGCCCCTAGTCTGAGTCGGTAATCCCGGAATGTGTCCCGGCATGTGTCCCAGCTTACCGGAGACGTGGTTCTCATCGCAGCTTCCTCGCAGCGGTAGGGGCCCTCTGCCTTGCTTCCATTCTTCTGTTGGAAGTACCCAAAGTCAGGGCGGAAAAACAGCTCTCCTGCCCGCCCGAGCGTTTCTGGAGCACCTGAAAGGCGAGTGGTGGTAGTTGCTCCTCGGGGAAGGCTGGAGGGTGAGAAAACCCCGAGAGAAAACCTGGTTACAGTGCAGAGTCCTGGCTTTGTCACTTAGGATCGCTAACCACGTTTCCTGCCCTTCGTGAATGATCTGGCTGTTCCCTTGGGCTGCGCCGTCCGTACGGAGGTTACCGGCATGTAGAGATGGTTCTAGCTCGGAACTGAAGGCCGCTGGGCTTGACAGCGAAGGACCCGGGGCCGGCAGGGAGGCTTCCTGTGTTCACGAGGCCCCCGGCTGGCTAGTTATTAGCCCAGAGCGAGCTGCACCGGCCTGTCTGGGCCTCCGCTTTCTCCTGTGCCGGGTGGACTTGCGAGTTTGCCCGCCTCTCGGGGGCTGTGCGCGGTAATGAAAACCGCCTGTCGAGTAACCTTTCAGTGCGATGCTGCTGCCCTCTGATTCCTGGCAGAGACGTGTAACGTTTTCCAGAATGAGGGGGCAGTCCTGGATGGCTCAGCTGGTGGAGCGGGCGACGCTTGATCTCAGGGTCAACCCTACGTATGTGTAGGGGATGACTTAAAATTTTTGAAAAATAAGTGAGTGGTGGGAGAGAGACATTTATAATGTAAAAGTATCGTATGCCCGGGGCGCCGGGGGGCACTCAGTGGGTTAATAAGCCTCTGCCTTCGGCTCAGGTCATGGTCTCAGGGCGCCCTGGGTCTCAGAGGTCTCAGAGTCCATCGGGCTCTCTGCTCAGCAGGGAGCCTGCTTACCCCTCTCTCTGCCTGCCTCTCTGCCTACTTGTGATCTCTGTCTGTCAAATAAATAAAATCTTTAAAAAAGAAAAAGTATCCTGTTCTTTGTTTTTCATCTGAGTGATTGAACATAGTGACCGCTTGAATCAAATGAACCTACTTGGCGGGGCTGCGTGCTGAGTGCGGAGCCCGACGACACGGGGCTCAGTCTCACAACCCTGAGACCTGAGCTGAAACTCGGAGTCAGAGGCTTAACTGACTGTGCCACCCAGACACCCCAACATTTTGTCTTTAACTTGCGTTGTACCCTGATGTCAGAGAACCTGATAATAAGCAGCTAGACATCATATTTTGATAGTGATGTCTCTTGTAGGGTTTGGTTTGGTCTTGTGTTTTGTTTTTGTCTTAAGATTTATTTTAGGGAGAGAGAGCGTGTGCACATGGGGGCCGAGGCGGAGTGGGAGAAAGCATGTCCAGCACACTTCGCACTCAGCACGGAGCCCCATGCGGGGTTTGATACCCTCAGATCATGGCCTGAGACGAAATCAAGAGTCAACTGCTTTAACTGACTGACTGAGCCTCCCGGACGCCCCTTTAGTCTTGTTTGTTGGTTTTTTTTTTTTTTTTTTTTTTAAACTCTGATGGAGGGGTGATAATTGAACAAGCCAATTTTCACTTCACCGTTTGTGAAACATTTTCATGGAGAAGCAGGACGTTTCAGTCAGCAGGGAACACTTGGGAGTGTCTTTATTTTCTGCTTTCAGCACAACATAGTTGCAGACCAACCGGTTTGGGCCTCTGGGCGCTCGACCCCAGCGTAAGAGGCGAGGCCAGCAAAAATTCAGAACAGCATGATTTAGAGTTTGTCAGTGTCGTTATCAAGACCTAACGTAGGTTCAAGGTAAAGGTAAGAAGCTGAGGCCAGAGCAGTAGAGTCAACAAGCCCTGGGCGGAGCATGGCCTGGTTGTGTTGTGGAGGGCTCCTGCCTAGGAGAAATGGAAGGCCCGGCTAGCTGTGTAAACGGGACCCAGGCACAGGGGGCCCAGGAGGCCAAGTGTAATTTACACTTCTGAAGGGTTCGTACAAGGTGGAAATACATCAGCTGCATTTTCTGTATCAGTTGATCCTTTATAGCATCATTATGGCAGAGAACAGAATGGGGAAGATAAGTTAAAAAATTATGTTAGTCGTTGAGGTATGAGATAGTAAGAGCTAACTTGATGGCCGTGGGACAAAGGGCGAAGACCTTCTAAAAACCAATAGGAGGGGCGCCTGGGTGGCTCAGAGGGTTAAAGCCTCTGCCTTCGGCTCAGGTCATGGTCCCAGGGTCCTGGGATCGAGTCCCGCATCGGGCTCTCTCCTTGGTGGGGAGCCTGCTTCCTCCTCTCTCTCTCTCTCTGCCTGCCTCTCTGCCTACTTGTGATCTCTCTCTGTCGAATAAATAAATAAAATCTTAAAAAAAATAAAAACCAATAGGATTTGGTGTTTGGGATGTAGGAGATGAATTACGGGGATCCATATTCCTTTTTTTTAGCCTGTTGGATTTGTGACAGTAGTCGTACAAGTAGAGATGTCCTGCATTCCTTGAACACACAGCTGTTGAGGGCCAGTTCTGTGCGGACTGCGCCAGGCTCTGGGGATACCTGGGGATCGAAACTGACAAGTACTCCTGTCCTCGTGGCACGTGCTGTCTAGTGGGAGGGGCCAATGAAAATCACATTGCTGTGATTGTATGTAACTTGCCTGCATCCGGGTCCTGGGATCAGCGTGAAGAGCTGAAAGGGCTGCAGAGCGGGAGGGGAGAGCCGCGAGAGGGAAGGCTGCAGGGCGGAAGCAGGGCATCAGACTCGGGTCCACATCGCTGTGTCGCTAACGGAATGTGTGGGTGGACAGAAAGCAGAACTCTTGGGGAGTGGTGGGAGGAGGAGAAAGGAAGCTTGACAAGGAGCAGTTCAAGAAGTGGGAGCCGAACCAGGCAAGTGACCGCCGCGTCAGAGTGGGGAACATTGCCGCCAGGCTGAGGAGCACGAGCGCAAAGGTCTGCTGGTTGGGCATCGCGGATATTGGTGACCTTGAAGCAGAACCAGGATTTCAGGAGACTGAGGAGAAAGATTGGGTGGTTAAGAAGTTGGGCTAGCAGCTCTAAATCACCGCTCCCGGAGCTGCTAATGAAAGCACTTTTCATAGTTCTTAGAATGTATTTGCCCAATACACATTTTTCGTCCACTAAAATAATCAATCTTATGGTGTGTTTCAGATGAAAAAAAAGATATTGACCATGAGACAGTGGTTGAAGAGCAGATCATTGGAGAGAACTCCCCTCCTGATTATTCAGAGTATATGACAGGGAAGAAGCTTCCTCCTGGAGGGATACCTGGCATTGACCTCTCAGACCCCAAACAACTGGCAGAATTCGCTAGGTAAGCCCTCAGAACTTTCCTTTCTCTCTAATTATAGAAAGTACTTGAGAGTCGGCAGCTGTGTTCCTTGTGCGTAAGTTACAGTGGTGGCTGGTAGTCTTAGTCCAGGGAAACTTGGGAAAACAAAAGCAGTTCGTTTTGTTTGTGGGGGTAACTCTGCTAGTGATGTGTGTGGCCCCATTTTAGATCCTTGCAGACAGTAAGGTGAGGCAAATGCTTCTTAATTCCATAGCTCCTAATTGCTTGTGAATACATAAAATTGCACAGAGGTTGATTGGAAATATGGGTCCTCACACCAGCTGGACGCCTTGTGAGCTAGAGCAAGCTGCGGGGGCCTGGCTTGGAGCCGGGCGGGCAGAGCTGACCGGAAAGGAGTCATCAGATCCTTTTCCAGCGTGTCATCAGTTACGCTCCTGGGGTTTGGTTCACTGAAGCAGGCATGACAGGAAGAGATCAAATATTTATGGTGGGGGCTCCCTGTGACCGACCAAGGTGGGCAGTCAGGAAGGTCTGGAGGCGTGTCTGCCTGAAGCGGGCAGGGCTCCCGCAGAAGCCTCTCTCCCCTTTTGTAGTATTTGTTCCCCAGCACTGTTGGGCAGTTTCTACAAGGACGTGAGAACACACTCAGAGACCATTTTAAATAAAATGTGAAATGAACTCATCAACTCTGGGGCAGACGGATGAGTTTGTGGCCCGCCCCGAGGTTGCACGGAGCCTGGAATAGCCAGGACGTTTGGGCGAGGGCAGGAGGAGGAAGAGAGATCTCTTTGTGATCCCACCCATCCAGAAACAGAGCAGGGGCGCCCTTGTCTGTCTTTCTCTTGCGAGCAGAGTGGAGTAGATAAGACTGGAGGCCCTGGAGTGTGCCCTGCCAGAGAAAAAAACAAGGTGGGTGACCTCCTGCCATTTGGAGCCTCAGTTTCTCCAAGTGTCAGACGGGTGTCAGAGCCAGGGGTGTTATAATAAAGGGGTTTGTGCTCTTTTCTCCATCCTGTGAGACTGCGGCCGTAGGGAAACTGCACCTGAACTTATTTCTCATTGACCACGGCTGAACAAAAGTGTTAAGGCTTCTGTCCTTTTGTTCGTGACATTGTGTCTCCCAGCTTTTGTTGGCTTTCGTATTTTAAGTACGGGTATGCTATGTAACTCCATCCCCCCCACCCCCCCGTACAAATAAAAATGGAATCTGTAGATAGAATTAACAGTGAGGTTTGAGTTTTGGGGCAGATTGAGTCGAATTGCATGCCAGTGTTTAGTATTGTCATGTGTTTTTAAAGTTAGTCATCTCTTGTTAACGTCTTTGGAGTTTATCGAGGGTAGAGGCTGCAGTCCCCACGGATAGAGCTATGGAAGGCAGGAGTCCAGGAAAGCCTTGTAGAGGGGATGGCGTCTGACCTGAGCCCTGAAAAACACTGAGGTAGGGGGATTGGGGGGGGGTTCCATGGTGGGCCTAATGCTAGTGTGGCGTGAGCGCAGTGGAAAGGGAGATGCTCCACACCCACTCGGCGTACGCTCCGAGAAGAATAAGTAGGTTTGGCTGGGAATTTGGATGCCACATCTGTGGATGTTTTTAGTGCGTGGTGGACTGCTGCTGGAGTCCACCGTGTGAGCAGTAGAGAGAGGGCTCTGTGATCAGGGGTTGATGTGGAGGGAATGACATGTCTGCTCTCTCCAGGCTGGGTTGGCGTGGGCACAGACCGCGAGTGGGAGAGGTCCTGAAGGCCTGAGCCAGGATTGCGGTGGCCAGACGGAAAGAAGAAATGAGATCAGGGTGTCAGGAGATGGTGGGAGAGATGGAGAGCCACCCCCGCTGTGTGTCTCCCGGAGGGGAATTAGAATGGAAGCTCAGCGCCTTGCGAAGCCTCAGCCGGCGTGAGATTGGAAGAGTGGTGCTGGTTTGGGGCTCAGGGTGGGCATTGTTGGGGTTTAGGTGTTAGTCATCCCTGTTGGACTTGGAGGTTTCAGGAGGTAAGTCAGGGCTAACTCATCTTCTGCACCGTGGCTGCGGCTGAGAGTGACGCAGCCGTCCACGGTGTGGAGAGGGCGGTTTTGGAGAGGAAAGTCTGGGTAAGACCCTATGATCGGTGGCTGAGGGAACCAGCAGCAGGACATGGGGCTCGTTAAGACAAGCCGTGATGGCTTAGGGCCCTAAGTACGTACGGCATCACAGAAGCCAAGGGCCTGCTCAGAAGGTCCAGGAGAGGGACGGGGCCCATTTCTCTGAGTTACTGTTGCGGAATGATTTCAGCGTAGGAGCAGAGGGCTGCGGCGGGATTTCGCAGAGAGCAGGAATCTGGGGGTCGTGAGCAGAGGTGACTAGGTGTGGTGACCCTTGGCGTTGTTCACCCTCACTGCTGAGTTGAGGCAGCAGATCTGAAAGCTTATCCCCAGTTTCCTGAACAGAAGATCTGGGGTTTCAGCCCTGCACTCAGGGGGTGCGTGTCACTGTTGTCAAATAGAAAGAAGCTTCTGCTTGTTTCCCAGGTGGCCTTGCACCTGCCTCAGGGCTGCCTTCAACCCTACCTGATCTGAATGAGACCTTTCTTGACCCACAGTGGATAATCAGCAGACAGTGGAGCCGGGTTCTGAGAGTTGTAAGAGAGAGTGTCTGTAAACAGCATTCTTTTTTTTTTTTTTTTTTTTAAAGATTTTACTTATTTATCTGACAGAGAGAAATCACAAGTAGATGGAGAGGCAGCCAGAGAGAGAGAGAGGGAAGCAGGCTCCCTGCTGAGCAGAGAGCCCAATGCGGGACTCGATCCCAGGACTCTGAGATCATGACCTGAGCCGAAGGCAGTGGCTTAACCACTGAGCCACCCAGGCGCCCCTGTAAACAGCATTCTTGATCGAGCAGAGCTGCCGGTCAAATATAGGGCAGGAAAGTGGCCATTGTAGACACCTAAGGATTCGTTTTATGTCGCACCTACCCTGTCTGAGGGGGTTACTGGAAGATAATACTTCAGGGAGACGACGGCACACATCAAAAGGAAGCCTTCCTGAAGAATCTGGCAAACCAGAAAATTAGGGGGGCAGCTCTGCCGCAGGCTGGACACCCATTCAGTTGAGAACAGACAGTTGGTGAGTTGTGGGGCTTTGTTCAGGAGAACTCGAGTTCATTCAGCAGCGCGCAGAATGAGTAAGAAGCCAGAAGGTCTTGGTGGTTTGGGAGAAGAGTTTTGTAAAAAGGAAGATAATCAGAAACCCCCTGAAGAGAGAGGCAGTGCTAATAAACCATGGCCTAAAAGTGGGCGTAAAGTTGACGGTCATTGAAGTTCAGAGAACTTGTTGGCCTGATTCTGCAAGTCTCTCCTTGGTCCTGAAGCTGCTCCATTGGACTCACAGAGCAGGAAATGTGATCCCAGCACCCAGTTACGGTCCACAGTAGGCGATCTCTTTCCATAATCATCTGAATGTAGTGTGTTGTCTTTTCTGATCATTCTGCAAAGGTTTCCTTTTGTGCACCGAACGGAATGAGATCCTGCTCATCCCGACAGTGTACACAAAGTGAAGGGGAGGGTTGCCCTCCTGCTCATCTCCGTTGTCCCCCGCCCTCGGCCCCCCAGCCCTAGAACAGATCACGGGACACTGTCACGTCTCTAATTGGACAGTGGCGGTGGTGAGAGAGACTGGAGCCTGGAATGGCCTCTCTTGTTCGGTCTTTGCATTTTGAGGATGTGTAGAACCAGCCGCTCAAGAGGGTTTTCCGGGGTCCCTAGCCGTGGTGACTGGGACTCTGAAAGCTGAAGACAAGAGAGGCACCAAGTTGCAGATTGCTGGGGGCCAGACCCCGTCTTCTCTTGTAAAGACGCACAGAACCTCCTTCTTCCTCCTGTACCCCTGGCTCAGCTGTTGGCTTGGGGTAGCGTGTTGGCTGCTTTTCCCTCTCCTCCGTGTGCTGGGGTGAGGGGCTTCTGCACTGGGCTTGGAACTAACCAAAGAATGGCTCAGATTCGTGCTGCACAGAGCCTAGAGAATCAGTTAGGAGTAAGTAAATCAGTTACGGGGCGGGGCACGAGTGTAAGAAGTCCTGGTATTGGGGGGTGACTGTCCTTTTTTAAATACTTCAGAATGTGGCCAGTAGGTGGGACCTGGCAAATTCTTGTTCCAGATTAAATGAGCAGCCTTTTTGCCTTTTCCGTTACCTGTAGTTAGCCCTTTGGAAACTTCTGGTCTGGCCAGATGAGAATTAAAAGTGGTTAGGTCAGCCACAAGTCGGTTATTTTTGTTGTCGTCCGCCCTGAGACTTCTCAGGAGTAGCTCGAGGATGAGCCGGGGTGGCGGGGTGGAAAGAACGTGGCAGGGCTGCGCGCTGCCTCCCTGGGACGTACTTGGTCTAGCAGTAGTCCGGTTTGTCCAGGGGTGCTGCTCTCCTCGGCACCAGGAAGGAAGGGGAGTTGGCGGTTGCAGAGGGGAGAGCTGGAGCTGGGTTTCGCTGGGGCTTCTGGCCACCCCCGTCCCCCAGCGCAGGTCCCCTTGGGGCTTCCAGGCTGCCGGGGACAGACTTATCCTCGTTTGAGAATCTTTGCTTCAAAAATGGTCCATCTCGGTGTCTGGAACCTAAAGCTTTGACTTAGAACTCTGATTTCTCCTTGCTGGAAGCGGTGCCAGGAGACTCCTGCAGGCTTCTGGTCCCAGAGTCCAGCCTTTACAGCGCTGCCCCCACTCCGCCCCTCCGGCGCCGCCCCCCGCCCACAGTGTGCGGAGAGCCGTGCCGCACAGAGCGTGCACTCGCTCCCCTTGTTGGCACCTTGCGCCTCCACACCACTGGTAATCTGCCCAGGGTGCCTTTCTGCTCAGCTTAGGCCATTTTCCTCTAATCTCTCAGCCCTTTAGTTAGAAATGGTGGCTTGGAGCACTGGAACCTTCTGGGTGTTAAATATGATTGGCCCTTTTTTTTTTAAAGGCATGAACTAATTTTTAGCTAGACCCATTTAATCCACAGCTGGGGATAAGAATAGCTGTCATTCCCTGAGAGCTTCACGTACAGGCTGTCTTTGAGTCTAGGCAGCTACAAAGCTGGTAGCATTCCACCTTTTTACAGAGTGAGAAACTGAGGCTGAGAAGTGCAGTGATTTGCTCAAGGTCGTGCATCTGGTAGGAGTTGGCGTCAAGCCCGCCCCCATGTCCCCCGCTGCCATTGGTGGCCTCCTGTGTAAAGTATCCAGGAAAAACGCCGATCTTGGTTATTCAGAATAGTTTGGGCGGGTTTAAGGGATGTTCCAGGTACCAGTATATTATTTTAGTCTTTTCAAAAATGACTTTTTTAGGATTTCAAATACTTCTTTTTATTTTGTAGGTTGGTGCCTACAAAAGTTGGTGCCACGAAGATATTAATTTTAGTCTTTACTCACCAAAAAAACCCCCGACTTTGAATCTAGTTTTTGGAAAATGACCTTTTCAGCGTTTGCCTTCGAATATATAAAGGCACCAACACACACTGCCTCGTTCGCCGCTCTGGTGAGGAAGGCCGCTTTGCCAAGGAGCTTGAGAGTAGCTGCAGTTAAACCTTTCATTTCCTTCTTGTGTCCAGGGGTGTTTGCCCAAATACATTTTAAACTTTTATTCTAAAATCAATTACATTGCCACGTGCTGGCCCCACACTTTGCAAAGGACATTTTAAGAAAAATCCCACTTAATGATAACATTTAAGAAATCGAGTGTTTGGTTAATGGCACTTGGGGACCATGCCCTTTAATTTTGTGTATGTTTGAAAATCTCCATGATAAAAGGTTTTTAAAAAAACAAATTCCTGGGAATAAATTTAAGAAAATTTGGGGGTGGGGAGTCGGCTGGTCACATCTGTCCCACTGCAGCAGGTGTCACACTGACAGGGACCCCGCATTGGAGCCCCAGATGGGTGGGGCAGGCAGTGGCTGTCTTTGCCACTTACCTGTCAACCCAGTGGGCATTTTAAAAAGTTGGTGTATTAATAGAATTTTCAAACAATAAAATTCACCCTCTTTTAGGTGAGTACCACTCTTGTGAATTTGGACAGACATGATCACGTAGCCATGTCCGCAGCCAAGAGAGACAGAGCATTTCCGTGTAATCATCAAAAGAGGAAATGTTACTCATTGGGAAGACAGAAGCCTGGTTCTTAATAATACCCTTTTTTCTTACTTGATTGGAGTAGAACCCATTCATTTGGGTCACTGTTGTTTTCCAAACTCTGCTCTGACCTCCAGGTGGCGCAGTGGCACCAGATTTTTGTCTTAAGTTCGTGAGCTCAGAGCAGCTCCAGGGTTTACGGGTGTTTAAGATAACAGGCAAGTTCAAAGCTCTGTATGCAATAGACATAGGCATTTAGAAAACACTTGCTTACTGATGGCGTAATCCCCCAAGTAGAAGAAAGAGTGAGTGTTTGCCGGGTTGGAAAGGGGGCAGATAGCAAGCTGGAAATACTCGGAGAATTTTGAACAGACTCCCCTTAGCAGTAAGTTCCAGCCACCAGATAAATTAGTTCAACAAAGCCCCTCCAGGGTTGGAGACTTTGTCAGTTCAGGTTTTATAAAACAAAATCCTCAGGTCATCCTTTTCCCAGCTCCAGAGTGAAGAAGGACTTTGCGCTAGGGCCTTTGCTAACTTAAAGATGACCGCAGAAATCTTTTGTGAGGAGAGAGTGCTGGTAAGTTAGCTCTTACTGGTAAGGCACTGCTGACCTCGCGACTCATTGGCGAACTGCAGCCTCACGTAGGACAGTGAGGGGGCAGGCAGTGGGACAGAAGGAACATCTGTCTCGGAGATGTAAATCTGCTTTTCTAGCTTCTCTAGGAGCTCTTAATCTCTCACCCGCTAGCACACACAGATCTGTAGGGAGTGTTCGGAGAGAAAGTTTTGACAAAAGACCAAAGGTTGGTTCAGTGGAAATAGCAGGTAGGTAAGCTACCAAGTCAGAAAGCTCCCTGGGCAGGCCACACAGGGCTCTGCTGCCCGCAAGATCAGGACTCCTCTGTTATACCCCCGTCCCGAAGCAGGGCCAGAAATCTCTGTCGTTTTAAAAAAAAAAAAAAAATCTTATTTGAAAAGCAGTAACCTCCCTCCTACCCCCAGCATCAGAAGTAAGTAGTAGCATGATGAAATTCAGCAGTGGGGAAGGGCATGGGGTGTTCCCACCTGTCCACCCGTCCCTGGGGGCTCCTCCCCAAAACACCAACGCCAAGTTCATTTACTATGTTTCTTTCCGGAGATAATGTATATAAATGATCTTCTGTTTACAAGGACTCTTCTGTACCCTTTTAAAAAATTATCTCTCGAAGATAACGTCTGTCAGTATGAAACGAACCCTCCTTTTTTTTTTTTTTTTTTTTTTTAAGCAGTTTTGTAGGATCTGTGTTTAAGACCCTCCCCCATCTGCTGCTTCCTTTTCACAAGGTGTCTTTGTTATCACAGCAGCTGCTTGTGGACACCTTGCTCTGCTCCCACTAAGAGACTCCTCTGTGGTTTGGGCTGGTGGTCTTGTGTTATTTAAAGGGCTTAGAGGAAAGAGCAGATACACGAAGCTCGCAGACCTCACTTCCGGTCTGCGCTGCCCCAGCTCGCTCACTGCGAGACCATGGCCGCGACTCGGGCTTTGTGAGCACCAGCACCCGCGTCTGGTGAGCCGGGGCGGGCGCGCCCCAGTCACGGGCACCCAGTGAGTGTGGTCGGTCGTATCCCTTCCTTCCTGGACACAAACTGTAACCGTAGATGTTTGTATCTGTAAGGAGAACATTTTAGGGACTATATGATTGATGCCAGATAAGTCTACCCACTCCTACAAATCTCTCTTTCTCTCTCTTTTCTTTTTTTTTTTTTTTCTTTTTGGTAAGAATGAAGCCAAGAAAAATTAAAGAAGATGATGCTCCAAGAACAATAGCTTGCCCTCATAAAGTAAGTAATGCTAGGGGAAAAGTGTTCGTTAGACGCCGATGAAGATCTAGAGAGCCCATAATCAATCTGCACTGTTATTTCCATTGGATAATTAAATGAGGAACTCTAATCTTTGTTTTTGAAATTCAAGAGGCTATATATGTGATGTAAGTTTTGTTCAGTAAAGGCCACTTAAATTTAAATACTGTAAAATGGGGCTGCTGTAGGGCACCAGTGTTTTTGCTCTTACTGTATATCAAATACACAATGTTAGGGTTTTATTTCTTCTTTTTGGATGATGAACAAGTCAGTCTTAAGACATTGGGTTTTGTCTCACCCTTGGACCTTTGTGGGGCTCTAAACTCACTATGAAAATTTGGATGCTGCTAAAATAAGCCTCATAAAACTACATTCCCTTCACGATTTTCTTTATTTTCCCTGTTAACTCCGTGTTACTTATAGGGGTGCCTAATTGTTTTCAAATGCGGTGTCTTTCGAAGAAAACGATCACCTAAAAAGTACTTGGAAGTGTTGGTTGGGTCTGTTTCACACTTAATTGGATGGGTATAAAACTAACAGAAAAAGAAGTATCATGTAGGTGGGCAGAAAGTTTTCATGGGATAAAGAATTTTTGAAAATCAGTAATTGAGGAAGAATGGGTTTCATTCGGCGATGACCGTCGAGTGACCGACCACCCACAGCTTCTTTGTGTGGTTTTTCGACACGCTTAGTGTAGCGATTTTGAGATATAAAATGAGTTCCTCTGGGGGCCAACACATAAAGAAGCATTTGAAAACAGTTAGGTCCTAAGTGCCTGTGCTCTTTCTAGCTTCTCCTTGTACTTCCAAATTACATTTTTTAAAAAATTCCATTTGCTAAATGGAAACACAGCCTAGGGGTCAAGGTGCCAAAGCCGCAGCTTCCCTCTCCCTCGTGCCTGTGAAACCCTCCTCCTCTTGTGCTGTCCGCCCGTCCCCCGCCCGCTCCTCCCTGGACAGCAGCTACAGAGGAAACCGGGCAGGCCGCGCTTGTCCCGAGAGCCCCCCGCCCGCCCCACGCCTCCCGCTCCGGTGTCCGTGTGCTGCTCCTTTTCCTAGTGTCTCACAAAATCAGTTTCTTCTGTAGTTGCCATTCCTTGGAGACCCTCTTCTTCTCTGTGAAGGGGAAGGAGGCAAAGAGAGAAGAGGGGACAGTGTGCGACGGAGAGTGACAGCCCGCTCTTGCGGCGCAGAGTCTGGGGCCCACCAAAGGCGGTGGTGGACGGCTGTCATTTCAGCCCCGTGGTTTGCCGGGGCTTCTGGTACTTGGTCTGGGGACAGAGTTGGCTGAGGCAGCTGTGGTGTGGCTGGAAGCCAGGCTGCTGGGTTCTAGCCCCAGCTCGGCTCCTCTGAGCAGTGTGACCTTGGGCAAGTCTACTTAAAGACATCTCTGAGCCTCAGTTTCCTGGTCTGTAACACAAGGGCTTGCATTTAACGGGAAGATCTTTTCCAGCTGTCTGGGTTTTGTCTTAAGTCATTTAATATTTCTACTGTGCTGCTGAGGAATGGAAGTGGGGGTCGGGGGGTGGTTTCGTTCTTGGGTCGGTGAAGGCTGTTTCCCGTGGTTGGGGCCTTCGTAACAGTTGGCAGTGCGAACCGCTGAGCTGCTCTCTCTGTCCGAAGGGCTGCACGAAGATGTTCAGGGACAACTCTGCCATGCGGAAGCACCTGCACACCCACGGCCCCCGAGTCCACGTCTGTGCAGAGTGTGGCAAAGCTTTTGTTGAGAGCTCGAAACTAAAACGACACCAACTGGTTCATACTGGAGAGAAGCCCTTTCAGGTAGAGCTGGTCCCTTCCCCCTCCCCACACAGCTGGCAGGTGGAGGCGGGGCTGCGGGCGCTGGGGAGACGGACACCCGGAGACCCGGGGGGCTCTCAGCGGGGCTCTCAGTGCTTCTTAAGGGAGGAACCGAAGCGGTGTCCCATTGGAGAGCCCGGAAGGGCTGCCCTGGCGCTTGCCTTCCCGGTGCGCAGCTGCTCTGGTCCTGGAGGGGGGCACGGTGTATCGGGGTGTCAAGGGGGTGTACTTCATATCAGCAGAAAAACTGGATTGCTCAAGAGCAAGCCTGAAACTGCATTTCCAGTGCATTCACTGTGGGATGGAAGCAGTTTGTCTTCCGTAGTTGATGGAAGGCACCGCATCACTCATTGATGGAGAGTTCCAAAACGGTACCGTGGGGAGTCAGCGCAGTGACGTTCCTCTCATTTTAGAAACCGTCTCCAGGGACAGACAGGCAGGGCAGCTCCCGTTTCACAGGGCTCTTTCGGCTACTTGACACCAGAAACCTTCCTGCTCAGCTGTATTTTATTATCTGGAGCACCCGCACAGTGCTGAGACCTTAACATGAGCCCAGGAGAGGTTCTTGGTGTTTGTTTTGGCAAGTGCTTCTCTTACCCCGTGTTTAAACAGTGAGGGCTGCGCCTGGGTGTCGGAGAGATCCCGCGTGCAGTTAGAGCTCCCCACCCGCTTGTCCTGGGATGGGCCTGGCGCATGTCCCTGAAGCCAGGGGCACGAGGTGCGCGGCGAGCCAGGCCGGCTGCTCTCCGCCGCCCGCTGCCCGCCCTCTCGGCCCCATCACGGTTGCTGAGTTGGGTTGTCTCTGGTCTCTCCTCGACAGTGCACATTCGAAGGCTGCGGGAAACGCTTTTCACTGGACTTCAATTTGCGCACGCACGTGCGAATCCATACCGGAGACAGGCCCTATGTGTGCCCCTTCGACGGCTGTAATAAGAAGTTTGCTCAGTCAACTAACCTGAAATCTCACATCTTAACACACGCTAAGGCCAAAAACAACCAGTGAGAAGAAGACGGAGAAGACCCTTCTCGACCCCGGGGAGCATCTTCCAGGAGTGTGATTGGGAATAAATATGCCCCTCCTTTGTATATTGTTTCTAGGAAAGAATTTTAAAAAATGAATCCTACACACGTAAGGGACATGTTTTGATAAAGTAGTAAAAATTTAAAAAAAAAAAAAACTTTAATAAGATGACATTGCTAAGATGCTCTATCTTGCTCTGTAATCTCGTTTCAAAAACACGGTGTTTTTGTAAAGTGTGGTCCCAACAGGAGGACAGTTCATGAACTTCGCATCAAAAGACAATTCTTTATACAACAGTGCTAAAAATGGGACTTCTTTTCACATTCTTATAAATATGAAGCTCACCTGTTGCTTACAATTTTTTTAATTTTGTATTTTCCAAGTGTGCATATTGTACACTTTTTGGGGATATGCTTAGTAATGCTATGTGTGATTTTTCTGGAGGTTGATAACTTTGCTTGCAGTAGATTTTCTTTAAAAGAATGGGCAGTTACATGCATACTTCAAAAGTATTTTCCTGTAAAAAAAAAAGTTATATAGGTTTTGTTTGCTATCTTAATTTTGGTTGTATTCTTTGATGTTAACACATTTTGTATAATTGTATCGTATAGCTGTATTGAATCATGTAGTATCAAATATTAGATGTGATTTAATAGTGTTAATCAATTTAAACCCATTTTAGTCACTTTTTTTTTTCCGAAAAATACTGCCAGATGCTGATGTTCAGTGTAATTTCTTTGCCTGTTCAGTTACAGAAAGTGGTGCTCAGCTGTAGAATGTATTGTACCTTTTACCACCTGATGTGTACACCCCATGTAACGGAAAAGGGCAACAATAAAACAGCAATCCTACAGAAAGAATACGGCAGAAAAAGATCTGTAAGCACAGTCTTATTTCCTTTTGTTGTCCAGCATAATTATAATTCTCGAGCCTCCCAGAAATTGGAAGCTAAATAAAGCAACTCAAGTTTCCTTTATTTTGCACTCAACGACAGTGACTTGTGATGGCAGCGGTGCATGGAGGTTGCAGGACTTCCTGTGCGTGCTAAATTCTGGGAGAGAGTAGGTGACAGGCACCCCGAGTTAAGGAACTACCTCAGAGTACCCCAAACCGGGCCCCGTGGGTGGTAGGATTTTGATTTTAGCCTCCCCACCCCCCTCCCACCCCCAGCAAGAGAGTGACTGGAGCAGCTGCGCCCCGGCCCGTGGGCGTGCGCTCAAGGTAAGCGGTCCCCGGGATGGGCACGAGCAGAGGGGAGGAGACCCGAGGGCACCTGCCGGCGCGGGCTGCCTTCAGGGCGGCCCCAGCAGGTCCTTGGCTGGTCTGGCGGGAAGCGCTTTGGGTTCTCGGCTGTCCTTGGAGAGCCTTGGTTCCTCTGTCCCATGGAGTCTCTCAGGGCAGGCCCAGGTGGCAGTTGCGTGCCGGTGGCTTCCTTTCCCGGCTTCTCCCCGGCCACCGAGCGCAGGCCGGCAGGGTGATTGGATGGTGAATACTGTACTCAGTGAGTACTTTACCTCTCGCGTTGTGACCTCCTAAGCGTACGATTATAATTTTTGCATTTTACTAAGAGTCGAGTATCAGACTCGCTAGACTATTATAAACTGCCATGATACAGCAAAAATCGCATTAATTCCAAACGCAAACATGCCGTGTGTGCCGCACGCCTGACTCCGCGAGGTCACTGGCGAGCTGGCTGCGGTCTGAGGTCTGTGTACCAGATGTCCAGGACCCCCCTCAGGTCAGAATCGCAGCCCCGTCTCTTACAGCTTCTCCATCGGTCGGTGACCTAGTAACAGTGACCCTGGGGCTCTCCAGAATTTTGAAGTGCCTTCTGAATCCTAAATGACAAATTTAACTTGAGACACTTTTTCTTATTCGTTCAGAATCTGGTATCCCTTGGGTAGATTGATGGAACTGAGTTAATCAGAAGACCCCCAATGTTTTCGGGATAAGCCCGGCTTTGCTGTATCTGGCAGTCAGGAGAGAGGTAAGCCGGTGGCAGAGATCCCCTTCGAAGCTGCGTGCCCCAGTGCCAACATGAGGTTCTCTGAGCAGACCTGGGGCGGAGGCCTCCCCTGAGGCCCGTGGTGTAAGTGCCCTCACGTCCCCTCTCCACCATCAGGGGAGCGGTCTCGGGGCGGTGACTGCATTAGGAGTCCGGCACCACGCCACCCTTGCCCAGCACTGCCACATGGGAGCCTGGGCCCGGCGCTGTCCCCAGGACTCCCGCCCTGGGGCCCACGGCCAGGCTGACTTGGCCGTGGGGAGGTGTCACCAGCAACCCTCACCCCGAGCCACGCCGAGACCTACAGAGAAGCCGGGCTCCCGTGTGAGCAAGGTCCCCTCTTCCTCTGTGCCTTGACCCCTTGGGGGATGCCCTGGTCATCTCTTCCACCCCTTCTGTCTCTGAGGGGAACAGCCGTCGCTCCCCCGGCCCCTTTGTCCGTGTGTCTTTCTCTCACGGTCTGCAGAGTTCATCTCTGACAGGAGTTGAAGTGGGGGTTTGAAGGCGGTGGCGTGTCCCAGGTTCCTGGTTGGCGGGGCACTCTCGATTCCCGTTAGTGTAGGAAGCTCCTTGGGGAGCGGCAGTGGAAGAAGAGCCGTTGTCCTCGTGGGCTGTAACCGAAACCCGTCGTGCTTGTGGTTAGAATTTATAATTTTGCTAAAGATGTAATTTACTGCAGTTTGAAGTGGTCTTCTAACAGTGAGTCCCTTGTCTGGAGAATTAACCTGATTTGTAAGTAATTACTGATAGACATATTTTCTTACATCCGAACTGAAATAAATGCATGTTTCTAGCATATGTAATATAAAAGCTCCAGAGGATAAGTTTACATTTAACAAGATGTTGTTTTCTATTTTTGGATTTCTTATGATTTTCCCCCCTTTTTTGGTAGCGGGGGCTTAGGGGGAAGCATAATATTTGTATAAAGAACTGTCACCCCAGAGTGACATTTATTTTCCAAGGTGACATTGAACTCACGCTGTTGGTTTCATATGGTGTTTGTGTGCTGTGCCTAGATTCGAGGCCTGAGGATTTGAGGAAAATCAAGACTTTCCCCCCCTGTTTGGTTTTCACGTGCGGGTTCTTTTAAATGTCACTTTGCTGAACTTGAGTCAGGCGAGGCCCTTTGACAGAATAGTATCTCGATGCCTGCTGGGGTTGCCAAGCAGAGTTCTAGATGGTTTCTTCACAGGTAGAGTCACTTCCGTTCAGCAAAAACCCAGAGACCCCTCGGGCCGCCCGAGGGGTCGCCGCAGTGCGGATGGGGGGCGGGGGGCTTGCTGGCTGCCCCCGCCCCGCCCCACCTAGCTGTCATCGCGCACCTCCCAGTGTGTGTCCGCGGCGCCGGAACACCTGGCCGCCCCCGAGTTGCTGAGTGGGAGCCGGTGACCGCCCGCGCCGCAGGTAGAGAGAATTGATGGCTCCTTGTCTGACTCCTTTGTGGCCAGGGATTGGCAGAGCTCAGGAAAGCCGTGTTACGAATCTTGGATTCCTGAAGTTCCTTCTGTTTTCTGGACATCTTGACCACCAGCAAGAGCAAGGATCCCGAGAGGTCAGTAGAGCGGGGGAGCGGAAGCTGCTGACAGGCGTCCCCTCCATGCCCCGGCCCACCCAGAGGCTTCCTCCTTGGCTGCGCCGCTGGCCTGCGGAAGCCCGCGGCCCGCCTGTCGTCGGATGGCCTCAGACCCGGGCGCTTGTCTGACGTGGTAGCCCGCGTCCCAGCTCCCGCTGCCGTTAGTGGAAGTCCAGCGGGCCGGGGCCGTGCGTGCCACCCAGACTCCACAAGCTCTGCTTCCTTGCAGCTCCGGTCATGCATGCCGTGGCCGGCACTTGGACTTGCCAGAAGGTCCTTCAGATTCCCTCTCCCGTGTGCAGACGCAGTTGACTGTCTGGCTAGGTCTCCTGCACCCGAACTTACTGGCCTTGGCTAGCTTGGTTACTGCTCATGTTAGGTTCAGGTTTCCTGGTTGCGTGAATTCAGTGTGAGTGCAGGCCCATTAGAGCAGCGGCATCGGGCTTCTAGAAGGAGGCTGGCCCCTGCACAAGTCGGGTATCCCTGGCTGGAAGGCTACGGTGTCCTCTCCAGGGTGGAGCGGTCAGCAGGGTGCTGGAGGAGATGTTTAAGCTGGGACCCTGTGGAGATGTGGGAGGGGTGGGTGGCCTCCTGTCGATGCACCTTCTCCATTCCCCTTGTCAACACGGGAAGGGAATGTTGACCGTGAACATGGCTGTTAGTTTAGGGCAGCAGGCAAATCTAGCTTACTGCGGGCCGGTCACCCTGCTTTCCGTTTCTGACCAGCATCCTGGGTGTCTGCCGTGGGCCAGTGTGTGGTGGTGCCACGTTCTTCTGAGTCCCAGTGATTTTCCATCAAGTGGCAAGTTGGATCCAATTGCTTTTCCTCCAGGACACTCAGACGCCATAAGAAACAGCATCGGGATGTGGTGGGGAGGGGGCGGCTGCCGTGCTGTGTTCTGTTCGCTGCTCTGTCGGCCGCAGTGTTCGCACACAGAGCAGAGGGGAGGGAGCATCAGTACCAAACAGAATAACCTTTTTCTACAACATCCATAACTGTTGTGAGGCTCTATGATCTGCAGATGGTGATTGGTCAAGCCATTTTCATAGAACAATTCTGTTTTTATTCGCTTTCTGGTAACTTCTGTAGGCCCTGACTCAAGGACTTAGCATTGTGTCTCATGTACATCTTTTCTTAAATGTTCTTTGCCATTTCTGGAATTGTCGTCCTTGGTTTTTCCTTAGCTCATAGGTCATAGATGCAGAAATATTATAGTATTTAAGGCATCAAGCATCAGATGGCTTTGCATCCAGAGAAACACTTACCGATAACTCCGTTTGAAGCACCACGCATGTGTAACATGGCTCTATAAAATACAATAAACGCATAATGTTGTGAAGCTTTCTAACGCGTGTGGTTCTTGCTTCTCCTCCGTCCTCCAGCCCTCCTGCGGAGCCTGATGACAGCCTGGCGGCAGGCTCCTGCCAGGCCCGATGGCTACCCGGACCTCCCGGGACAGCCCCTCACGGCTTCCCTTCTGGCGCAGGAATGGGAACTCCCACGCCTCCACCCACACCAGCCGGAAACGCGGCCTCCATCTTTCAGCTCCAGGATGGGCTAGCGGGCCCGAGTTCCAGGGAGAACATCACCCACTTGTCGGAAGGCACAGCCCAAAGACATGCTCACGCACTGGGGCCCACGACCCCTAGTGTTAGTTCTGGGAGCTCCGGCACCAGAAAGGACTTAATGATGGGGATGGGCTTAGAAACTGGACCAACTAGACCGAGCGCTCGTGAGGATTTGGCCAAAAGGCAGACGAAGAGAGGGGCCTCGCTCTGCCCTTCCCTGGCTGGAGCCCTGGTGTTTGAGGTGCCGCGCCGGGACCTTTAGTCTTACTCTCCGTAATTCGTGGGTCTGCCCCTTCTTTCAGTTCATGGCAGAAGGGGCTGCTGACAGTGCCGGGGAGGTGGTGGGTTCCGGGCCCACGGAAGGCCTGGAGCTGCTGAGTGATTTGAGCTGAGGGGTGGCCGCGGTGAAAAGTCATGTGGCAACTTCAGATTTTAGATTGGAAGGAACTGAGGAGGTCGAGGGCTGTGGAGCTGCTTTCTGCGGGCGCCCCCAGGTAACAGTGAGGCCAATGTCCCTCCACGCTCCTGCTGGCTGTGGCCACGTGTAGAGGACCTATGGGGCCCAGGACTGTGTTGAGCATCGAGGACACGGTTGCGTGTACTCCAGACTGAACTGAGGAGTTCTGCCGCACTGCCTCAGGGAGGGGCGAGAGCCACGGGCCCCTCTGACCCCTTACCGAGAAGCCCCCTTCCTTATTGATATGGAGAGGAACTATGCCGGCCTCCACCCCAGCCCTGCCCTTGGAAGCTGGCTCCCCGGTCTGCCCGTGGCCAGCACGCCTCAACCCCTTGTTCTGGCCCCAGCTGCTCCTCTCCAGCTTCCTGGGGTCACCGTACTGTGCCAGCCTCCTAGCGGGCTCTGACCAGCCCAACCCCAACCCCGCAGAACAAAATCCAGAGCTCTCACCTACTGTGGAAACCGGGCCACAGCCCCGACCCACGGCTCCAGCCTCTCTACCTCTCCTCCCCTTCCCTTCGCAGTTTTCATTTCCAAGCCTTACCCTGTCCTTGAATTCCTGGGTTCGCTCATTCATGCAGCAATCTGGAGGCCAAATTCTGTGTCAGGGGCTAAGGAACCCGCTTCACACCCGGCGGGGCGGTGGCGGGGCGGGCTCCGAGGACGCTAGCGCGGGGCAGCCAGTGACCTGGCGCGAGCCCCCCACGCCCATCGCCTGCTGCTACATGTTGCTTGTGTACTAGACCCCGGGAGACCAGCCCCAGCGGGGGCTCCTGCCTGTGCTGCGCCTTGCAAAGGCCTTCTGGCCTCGGCCCTCCCCTCCTCTCCCTCCCGGGTCACCCGGCCCCGGCCCGGCCCGCCGCGGCGGGTGCGCCTCCACCTCCGGCCGCCGGGGGGCGCTGCTCCGGCCGCTCTCGCGCTGCGCGGCCTGGGGAGGGGCAGGTGCGCGTGCGCGCGGCCGGGACGGCCGGGACCCCGGGGAAGCCGGCCCTTCTGGGGACGCCCGGAGACTTCCGGGGCCCGCTGGGCTGGGGACGCTTGGGGCCCCCTCCGGCGCGGCCGGCCCTGCCGCCGAGCGTGCCGGGGCGCGAGCACGGCCGGTGGGAAGGTGCGGGGGAGCGCAGACCCGCGTGCGCATGACCTTGGGTCCCCGGGGCTTCATCTTCCTCCCCCCGGGCCGGGAGGCCGGCTCGCTAGTGAGGCGTGGGAGGGTAGCCGGGGCCGCGAGAGCCCGTCGCGGAGGGGGAGGCTCCTGCCGCCAGCCAGCGGCCGCCGCCAGAGCCATCCCAGGAGGGTCCTGGTGCACCCCCAGACCACGAGGGGGTGGCTCCCCCGGAGATGGGGGGAGATGGCAGGGCGAACAGAGGTCCCCCGTGGCCGACCACGGCCGTCCTGGTGAAGTCGGGACCTGGAGCCGCGGAGGGTGGGAGCCGAGCGGCCCGGCCGGTGGGCTTCAGTGCGAGCCGCGGCCGGAAGCCCCCCGCCCCCGCGCCGCATGGCTTGGCGGCGTGGGCCGGTCCCCCTCCACGGAGCATTTCGGCTCGCGTCTTACCCTGCCCCTCCACACGCCGCTGTGCCCGTTCAAATGACTGGTCACTGGCCCCCACACATCGTCCCTGGTGACCTCAACATCCGGCCCCAGGGATGGGCCACCTCCATCTGACCAGGCTTTTCTTGGCCTCATGGTGACCCCACCACAGCCTGCGTTGGCCATTGGGGCTCCCAAACCTTGTCTTCCCGGACACCTGCCCACTGTAGTCTCTGCCCTGGGGTCCTGCTCTCTGCTCCTCCTGCCTCCTCAGGGTCTCACCGCAGCCTCAACCTGGGCTCCCCAAGCCTAATCCTGTCCAAGCCCCTTGTTCTGGCTTCACTTCCTCCTACCTTGGCCCCTGCTCCTCTGACTTGCCTGGCAGAACCCCACGGGGCCTGTACCCCACAGCCTTTGCCCTTATCCATCCGCCTGCTCACGCATTCGCTAAACCCCTGTGCCCCAGCAGGTCCCTCCACGTGTGCTCCCTGTCCTGTGTCCCCATAGTGTGAATGTTCCCACGACATTCCAACCAGAATTCCCGTGGGGCCTGTCCGATGGCCCCCCCCCCCCCCCCCCCCCCCCCCGCCACCCCCCTACCATATACTCCGGTATTAGTCCTGCCCACTTTGCTGCCCAAACCTGCTGGGATGTCCACAGGGAGGCTTTCAGGGTCTGCCCACCAGGCCAAGGAGCCTCCCAACCCTCCCACATGGTGGTGACACAGCCAGGGGGCTCCAGGAAGGAGATGCAGCTTGGCACTGCAGAGGTTTCCTGCCAGGCTTCCCATTTGGTGGCACTTTCATGGAAACTATGGAAGCACCGTGGCCTTGTGGGGCGGGGGTCAGGTGGGGCCTTCCTTGAAGGAAGACTGATGGTCATAGCCCGAGTGAAGTCAGCTGGCCCAGGAGAGTGTGGCCAGGGCAGGGTGGGAGCCAGTGTCCCCACAGGCTAGGCTCTCAGCCACTGCCCCTTCTCTGGTGTGCCCAGGACACGGTGGACACCAGCATCACCAGCCCCAGGGTGGGTGGGTGCCAGGAGGTCAGGGTAGGGGGCCGTTGTCGAAAGGAAGCGGAGACCAAGGAGCACCCAGGGTCCCAGTGCTGTCCACGTTTCCCGGGGCCGATCCTGGCTCTCGTGACACTCCTGCTGCCGGGGGGGAAGGGCGGCCCAGCGGATGCACCGCCAAGTCTGCAGCAGGGGTGTGGCGAGGGCTGTGCAAGCCCCTCCCCCCACCCTAGCTGGTGCTGCAAATGGACGGTTGCAGTGGGGGGGCGGTAGAGGCTGCCTGAGCGGTCCTCACTCGCAGAACCTGCTGGCTACAGGTGGCTCAGAAGGCCCCGCTCTGGGACGAGGGGCTCCGGATTTCTGCGTGCCGCTGCACAGCTCCGTGAAAGTGGCCATCGAGGAGAGGCGCTGAGCGGGACGATGCCAGTCCGTCCTTGTGCCGGAGGCCCAGAGGGGAAAGAAAGAGCAGTCAGTCCCCATGTGCGCGCTCGAGGAGGTGGCTGGCACTTGCTCCCATGGCTGGCCTCCAGCACTGGAGCAGCTGGGGGAAGACAGTCTGCGTTGACTCAGTTTCCCTCAAACTGCCACGGCGGGGGTTTTCATCCATCACCGTTTCTTTCTGTGTGCTCCGGCTGCCTGCAGCTGCGGCCCTCCCTTCCCAGCCATGGGCTGCCCTTTGTTTTGGTTCAGACCCCATCCCCCCGGCACTCAGGCCTCCTCTTCTCACCACTGTGGCCTCCTGTGGCATCTCTAAGGCACAAACCAGAGCCTACTAGCCACCCCCCCCGGGGGGGGGGGGACACCAGCAGACTCCTGGCTGTGGCCATGATGCATGGCAGAGACCCCGAGGAAGACCAGACTGGGCCAGGCCTGCCTCTGCCTTCGCTGTCCCTGTGGGCATCCAGCCCCGTTTCCTTGGGTCAGAAGTCACGGGGTGTGCCGTGGGGCATGTGTCCCTCCTACAAATCTTTCTCAGAAGCCTCAGCCACTGCTTTCCCTGCCCAGACCTGGGACACGTGGCCTCCTCCAGCTGCAAGGGAGTCTGGAAGGGTATTCTCATCCAGATACGCTGAAGCCCAGAACATTCTGGGTCCCATCAGGAAAGGACACCTAGGAGGCTCCGCACTGCTATGTGACCTGGCCTGGTGGCCCTCTCCAACCTCATCGCCCCTGCCACGACCCACACCGCCCTTCCCCTCCTCCGCCCTCCGCCTGTGGAACTCTGCTCCATCTGGTCCCAGGGCTCCAGCCCCACTGTCCCCGCTGTGGCCCCATGGGCTGCGGCCCCACTCAGAGTTCAGATATCTCCAGGAGGACTGTCCCGAGCCTGGTGGGGTAAATAAAGTAAGAGAGCTTATCTGGCGAGACCCCATGCAACTATTAACAAAACCGTGGCCAACTAGAACCCACTCATCAGGGAGAAGGTCACTGTTGTGAGGTGAACTGTGTCCCCCAGAAAGGTTGAAGTCCTCAGCCCAGGTACAGGGTCTTTGCAGATGTGATCAAACTGAGGTCATACTAGAGGAGGCCTGGGCCGTGTGCCAGTGACAGTGTCCTGATAACAGCTGGAGACACAGGTGTCCAAGGGGGCAGCCGAGTGCAGACAGAGGGGCAGTCTGGAGCACGATGTCTCCCAGCCAAGGTCCACCAGCCACTACTGGCCATGGGATCCCACACTCCTGGCCTCAGACCTTCAAGAAAATTAACGTCAGGTTGCACCACTGGTGTGTGGGATTAGGTCATGGTGGCTCTGGGAAACTCCTGAAAGTTCACGGTCAAGTGAAAAGCGCAGAACAGAGCTGTCAGCGCCCACCCCCATCCCCACCCCCACCCTGGAACCAACCAACCAGGGAGGTGGGAACCTGTCCCACCTGCGTTCATGTATATTTGTAGTTTGTTTTTTTTTTTAAAACACATTTATATATTACTTATTCCAAATAAATATAAATTCCAATCAAGGAGAAAATAAGATGTCCCAATTCATTAAAAAACCCACAGCTCTCCCGATCTTTCCTGCCTGATTCGCTGGGAATGTTCCGCCACCGGCACCTGGGGCGGGAATGGGGGCCCAGGTTTGGAGCATTTGCCAGGTCTCTTTAGAGGAAGGAGAAGTGAGAGAGATGGGGGCGGGGCGATCTCCGCAGGTGGAGAAGCTGTTGCCTGGGACTCCAGGGAGGGGACCCTGGTGTCACCAGCCAGCTTCTGCAGACAAGCTCAATGTCACAGGTGGATGCAGGACATTAGGTTGGGTGGGGTGAGGCAAAGACACAGGAGAGCCGGTGCCCCTCTTGGAGAGCTGTGGGCTCCCCCTCTCCTGCCCTCCCTTAAAGTGGGAGTTGGGAAGGAAAGACACCAGGCCCGTAGCTATGGAGACGCGGGGTGCCCAGCACTGCTTCCAGGAAGGTGAGCAGCAGTGAGACACCCCTTTGGCAAATGAGGTCTCCTCCAGGAAGCCCTCCAGGACTCTTAGGCTGGATTAGGTCTAATCTCATATGGAAAAAGATCCACTCACCTCTGAGAGCTCCACTTAGACCTCCCCTTCCGGCCTCAGTGAGTGTCCCCTCTGTGCCCTGACCATACCTCCATACCCCAAAAAGCTCACAGCACACACTGTCTGGCCTGCCCAGGTTTAGGATGAGCAGGGCCCAGGCCTCTCCCTCCCAGGAAACCACAGACATCTGAGGAGACTTTGCCCAGCACTTTTGTGAGCTTACTCCCCTCATCCTCATCCCTATGTCAGCCCCATTTTGCAGATGAGGAAACTGAGGGTGTGGACAGACGCTGGCACGTGCCCAGGTCACACACTTCCGGCTGCCACTGGGCCGGAGAGCACAGACCCCCAAGCCGGCCCCTCTGACTCCAGGAAGGGGGTGGGGAATGGACACAAACAAGGCTTCACTCTTAAGAAAACAAAGAATATTTTATTCCTTCAGCGGGTTCTACACAACGACACCACGTGAACAGGGTAGGAGTCTTGTCTTCCTTGACGCCAGTCAGCCTCCTGGGAGACCGTATCTCACTGCCCAACAGGCTGAGCCCCGCTCAGGGCAAAGGAGGCCACAGTCACCTCCAACTTGTGCAAAAGCATCTTCCTCCCTGTGCAAATACACGGCCACGCTGTACCGTGTCCACTAGCAGGCCCTTCCCTCGTGGCCTCATGGGAACACCAAACATGAGGAGAATCCCTGGGAGAGACACCATTTGCTGGGGAGTGGGGGGTCCCCCTGTGCCCATGTCCTTGAAGACTCTTCTGCACAGCTTACGGAACCCCGGCCAGCAGCCAGAGCCCCACACAGTGGCTGACCCAAGTCCCCATTTTACAGAAGGGCAGCCTGAGGACGGCAGGGCGACCAGCCTTCCCCTCCCGCAGCTGGACTTCACCCTGGAGCTTCCCTCCCACTGGCCCCTGCCTGGTCCCCCAGCCCAGCCCCTAGGTTACTATGGGGTCACGAGCAGGGGCACTTCCCTCTGTGTCAGGTGGAGAAGCTGGAGTGCATCAGCAGAGTGCTGGGTTCTGGGACACCAGGAGGTACCCGGAGCTGCCTCTCCATCCCTAATACAGAGACCGGACAGGTGGGCGAGGAGTGCCCCCAGAGCTCTGTCAGGGGGGCGATGTGAGGTTAGCCGCGGGATGGCCCATCGGTGCGGCCATCGAAGACCCCGCGGTGGCAGTGGCCCGGATCCCAGGCAAGGGCTGGAGCGTCGGTGGCGACCCCGAGAGACCCCAAGTGACAGCGCCAGGCTCCGCGCTGACACGCCGTCCTCTCGGAGCTCGGTGACCGTACAGTGCGGGCAGGAGGCTCCGTGTCTCCGGGCGGAGGCCGCCGCAGACGTCAAGGGCGCGGCCAAGGGCGCCCCCGCCTCCCCCTCCCCAATCCCACCCCCGCCCAGGCCCGCTGGCGACCCGGGCGCCCGCCTCACAGGCTGGAGGGCTGGGCCAGGCCGGGCCCCGACCGGGCGGCGGGCGCGGCGTCGCCGTCCGGCCGGGCCTCGGGGCCGCGCGCGTACGTGAGCACCACGGTGACGGTGGCGAAGGTGGCGGCGTTGACGGGGAAGGCGCGCAGCAGCGTGGAGGCCAGGCCGCGCGTGAACACGCGCCAGCCCTCGGCGCGGTAGCTCTGGCGCACGCAGTCCACGAAGCCGCCGTAGCGTGGGGCGCCGCGCAGCCCGTCGGCCTGCAGCCGCGACTTGACCACGTCCACGGGGTAGGTGGACAGCCAGGACAGGATGCCCGCCGTGCCGCCCGCCAGCAGCAGCTTGGGCACGAGCAGCGCGTCGCCGGGCTCGCAGCCGAGCGCGCGCGTCAGCACGTCGTACGCCAGGAAGTAGACGCCGAAGCTGGGGGTCTCGCGCAGCAGCGTGGAGCCCATGCCCCGGTTCACGCCGCGCAGGCCCTCGCGCCGGTAGATGTGCGCCAGGCAGTGCAGCGAGCCGCGGTAGGGGCGCGCGGGGCCCGCGTCCTGCAGCTGCAGCCGCGTCTTGGCCAGCTCCATGGGGCAGCAGATGACGCACTGGATGGCGCCCGCCGCCGCGCCCGCCAGGAACTGGTGCAGCGGCGTGTCCTGGCCCAGCGCCCGCAGGGTGTTGCCCTGCACGCCGAACACCAGCGCGTTGATGAAGGTGAGGCCCATGAGGGGCGAGCCCAGGCCCTTGTACAGGCCCAGCACCTGCGGGGGGAAGCGGAGGGGCACAGGCGCGCGTCAGGCGCGCTCCTGCTCCTGCTCTGGCTGCCCGGCTCGCTTCCCCCACCCCCGCGACCCTCCCGCGCGCGGGACCCCAGCCCACTACCGCGCGTTCCGGAGGACCAAGCCGAATTCTCCCAGAAGCCATGTCCTCAACAGCAGAGGCCTGGGCGCTCGCACCTTCCCCTTTCCCAAGTCCCCATCGTGCCCAACCCCTCCCCCTTCTCTTTTCAGCTCTGCCCTCTGGGCCGAAAGCATAGAAAGGTGCTTCCCCACCGCCCACCCCCTGGGCCCAGGCCACTCACACTCTCCTGCTTGATGATTGACTGGAAGCAGTGCAGGGTCCCGCGGTACTGAGGCTTCTCCGGGTTCTGGACCTGAAGCCGCACCTGCAGGGACAGGACCCCGTGAAAGGCGGCAGGCCAAGCCAGAGCTCCCGACCCCTTGCCCCAGCACTCAGGACAGCCCAAGGAGGCTCCCTCGGGGAGGCCCAAGGCTGCATGCTGGAGGCAGGGAGCCAAGGAGCTTTCTGTGGGTTTTGGAAGTCCAGGGTGGGGCTAGGGCCGGGTGTCTGTGCCTCCTCAGGGAGGGTATCAGTGCGCAAACGGCCACAGAGACAGCCAGCTGCAGAGCGGTAGAGGGTCCCTGAGATCTCAGACAGGCAGAGGCTAAGCCTCTTGCTGCATTCTATCTGCACGCTGTGTGGACACTGGGACACGAAGCATTTTCCCAGACCTCCCCACTGTCCTGGTGGCAAACCGTGGCCAATGGCCGGGGGTGGGGGGGGTTGTTCCCCACCTAATTCCCATCACCCAACTTCCCTTGGGGTCCGACAGTGCCACAGTGGATGTTAAAAGCAGTAAGTGTTGGACTGCGAGGGACTTCTGCTTTCTGCTGGTAGACAGTGTGAGGACAGTGGTCCTGAGTTAAAGCAGCGACAGGAGAGCAGCTCATTACCTCCTCTGTGACCATGTCACCACCTTCGGGACCTGGGGGTTCATGCCCAGCTGCCCTTGGAGCCCTGTAGTCCAGAATCTCCTACTGTGAAAGCACTCTTTGTTGACAGCTTATCTCTGCGATAGACAGCCCGGCCTCACAGTGGGCCTCAGAATCCAGGTCACGCGGACGGGGGGATGAGCTGGGTTAAGTCCTGTTCCCAGGGGCTGACTCGGAAATCACGACCACAGACAGGGCCACAGCACAATCACCCCTTCGCGGCTGGCAGCACCGGAGGGCCTAACCCGGGAATCACCAGCCGAGG
This sequence comes from Mustela nigripes, assembly GCF_022355385.1. Taxonomy (NCBI): domain Eukaryota; kingdom Metazoa; phylum Chordata; class Mammalia; order Carnivora; family Mustelidae; genus Mustela; species Mustela nigripes. Next base: position 140,499,290 of record NC_081569.1, read on the forward strand.
TGGGTGGAATTACCCGCCCTCCTACTTCAAAGATGGGAACACTGAGGCTCAGAGAGGTTTGCACCTCAGCCGGGGTTGCCTGTCCTTTCCAGTAATGGGAGTGGGCTCGCTGTGTCGGTCGGGGTCAGAGGAGGGGAGCTGGCGGGCAGGAGCCTTCCCCTGCCAGATGCACTTACAGAAAAATGCCTTTGAAGCACAAAAAAGCACCATCTGGGCACACGAGGACCTCTGCAGCTGGCAGCCACTGCTCTGCGAAGCAGCTGACAAGCAAGCACACCCTGCAGCGGGTCACCCCAGCGCCCAGTCCCACCCTGGCTGCCTGCTCGGCCAGGACCTGGTGGGGGAGGGGTGCATGTTCAGTGGAGAAAAACAAAAGGACTTGAGCAACGTGTCCATAACATATTAACACCTAAAGACTTCATAACCTGTTACCCCCTTGAGCTCTGCTGGGGTTGTTTTCGCCATGTGAGGTTTTTCACTTCCCTCCCATGTTCTGGGGTTTCTGGTGGGACATTTCTCCTGCTCATGCAGCCACTAAACGGGCCGTGGGAGCAGAAACCACGACTGCGGGACACGCGGACCGTGGCTCGTGGTCTCCGCAGCTCGCAGCTCTCCACCGGCTGAGACCCCCGACATGAAGACCCTCTGGTCCGGCAGGAGCGGATTTTTCTTCACCAGCCCCACCTGGGTGCCCACCCCAGGACCCGTGCGGGACCCAAGCTCACCTCACGCCCTCCCTGTCCCCTGCCAGTCAAGAGGAGGAGAGGTGTGGCGGGGTGTGGTTCAGGCCCGGGGTCTGGGATCAGCAGGGACAGAGAAGGGTCGGGTTCCCCTGGTCTATACTGACTAGCTCTCCAGGGCGAGGCTTATGCTTGTCTACAGCAAAGTCACACTTTTGCTCCCCGTGCAGAGAGCCCCTAGGAACATAAAATGTCAACATCACATCCAGGTGCAGAGCCCCCAGGGCCCAGCCCCTCCCCTGCCCTGGGATGGCCACTCCCCAGTGAGAGTAGTTTTACACTCAGTGACCCTGCTTAATGTCCTGTCCCAGGCAGAAGGGGGAGGGGGGGAGGGGAGGCAGGGGAGCCTCCTGGGGACCCTGTTCTCTCCCCAGACATGTGCTTCGCGATGAGATGATTCATAGACTCATACACTTGGTGTGCACGCACTTTTCTATAGGTGTCCGATTTCGGTTAAAACAACAGTAGAGTTATTGAAGTAAATCCCACTTTCGCCAAGCACAGAGAATATATATGGGCCTGTGTACATTTCTGTTTTTCAGCAGAAATCACTAATGAGGGGCGCCTGGGTGGCTCACTGGGTTGAGCCTTTGCCTTTGGCTCCGGTCTTGATCCCAGCGTCCTCAGATGGAGCCCCGCACTGGGCTCCCTGCTCAGCGGGGGGTCTGCTTCTCCCTCTCCCTCTGTTTACCCCTCCCCCCACCTGTGCTCTCTTGTCAAATAAGTAAATAAATAATCTAGAAAAAAATCACTAAGGATTGGGGAAGAGGATCTATGAAGGACTGTTTTTATTTTTTTCCTTTTTAGTTTTGTTTCTGTAAGGGTTAAAAATTTCTTCACAACGTATGTTACTTTTGTACTAGAAAGCCAACCAAAGAACTGTGTACAGGCCTGATGATGAAATTCATTTCAAAAAAATATCACATGCCCATGGCAGGCACAGTGGTGGAGGGGGGATCCTGGAGGAAGTGTACAGAATGGGAAACACGACTTGTCAGTATGAGAAAAGGTGCTCTTCTACCTGGGAAAGAGCCAGTAAAAATTAAGGCCATTGCGGAGGGCGCCTGCGTGGCTCAGTCTGTTAAGCTTCTGCCTTTGGCTCAGGTTGGGAGCCCAACATCCTGGGATCGAGCCCTGCATCCAGCTCTCTGCTCAGCGGGGAGCCTGCTCCCTCGCCTGCTCCCCCTGCTTGTCCTCTCTTTGTCAAATAAGTAAATAAAATCTGAAAAAACAAAAGGCCATTGGTGACATAGCATTAAGTTAAACCAAAGGAGCACGTTCCCTGATCAGCCCCGTGAGAGGGGTCACGAGCTGGGTGACAGAGGGGATTCCTGGGGGCAGGATTTTTCCTATTTGTAAAAACCCTGGTTTATATAGACAGGTTTCCCCAGATGTCATGCTGGTGGACTGCAGTGGCCAAAAGAAGTCACCAGTGGATTTCTTCAAAGACCACCCTCCGTGGGCGAGGTAAGGGGGGGGCAGGGGTGTCCAAGGGACAGGAGCCCTGTGGGGTGGAGAGGCTCCACCCCCCCCCCCCTGTCAGTGCTGGGGGTATGGCCATGGCCCAGGAGCTCAGAGTGGCCAGGGACTCCAGGACAGAGCCCTCCCCAGCCTGCGGGCACTGAGGAGGGGGAGTGGGAGCGGGGCTGGTTGAGGGCCGAGTCGTGGCTCAGAGAGGCATGGCCCCTGTAATGCGGGGTTAACGAAGTGAATCCAGAGCCCCTGTTTGGCCGGACACAGAGGCATTTACGACATGTGACCACGAGCTATAAACACAGCGGAGTGGGGGCCAGTGCCAGGCTGGGCTGCTTTGGCCTGGGGGCAGGCTTCAGGCCCGTAGTGCCCAGGCAGCTGTGCAGACAGGTTCTCGGCAGGCTCTGGGGGGACACGGGCTGCCGTGTGGCAAGAAAGCCTGGTCCTTCGGCCTTCTCCCGGAACTGCGGATGATGGGATAGATTTGTGCTCTGCAGAACCAGCATTCCGCGTAAGCCCAGCCTGACCGTGGAGCACCCGGCATCACAAGGGCCTCTGTGATCTTGCCCAGCGCCTCACTTGGCAGATGAGAAGCCTGGGCCCTGAGGTGAAGCAGCTGGCCCAAGGTCACAGGGCAGATGGGCTAGCAGGGGGCCTGGGCCCGCATAAGGCCTCAGGCAGAACATGTGCAGGTCAGAGCCAAAACATCAAGCCAGGCCCTCATGCCCGCGCTGAAGGCAACCCCAGCCCTGAGGTCCCGAGTCCTTTCCTTGCCCAAGGACCACCTGACTTCCACTGGAAAGAGGGGACAGGAAGTGACCTCAAACTCCGCTCGGGCTGACATCCTTGCCTTCGCTGTCCCCGTAGGCACTGCCAAGTTCAGTGTTTACAGTGCGTCACGGGGCCTGGCCTGCTGCCCTGCTGCTTACAGCTCGCCCTGATTCCCCGGGGGGAGCCGGTAAGGGAAACTCCAGCCTTGGCTCGTTTCAGGACCTGAAACCCCAACCACAGGGAGAACATTCTATTTGGGAATTTGCAGCTGGACAACACAGACCTCCTCTGTTTCCACTGCGGGCCTCTGAGAACCCGGATCTGGACAGTTTATGGAGGAGGAGCCGTGGGAGGAGTGCCTGCCCTGGGCCACACGCTGGAGCCATGAACTCCACGCGCGTGCACACCAGCCCCTGGGAACCGATGGCTCAGTTTCGCGCCCGTGGGGATCACCATTCAGAGATGATCATGTTCACGGGAAATACTGACAAGTTCCGGTTCTTCGGTCCTTCTGTATTTTCTCTCTGAAATGCTCTTTCTTTCAAGATGTCTGGAGGACTTCTGCAGGGAGGAGCCCCCGCTCTGGGCAAGGGGAAGCCTGTCTTTCAGCCTCTCAGGCTCAGGGCTCACCGTGGACCTCCAAGTTCAGCTCTGAGCTGGGAGGTGTAAGGCCAGACCCAGAAGGAAAGCGGACACGCTGCCGTCCACCTGGGTGTCACAGAACCTAAGTCTACCTTTATTCCAGAACCTACGGGAAGACCTCGCGGGGGTTCCCTGGTCACTGGAAAGGGGCCTCCAGACGCCCCAGCCCTTCAGGCCTCTGTGTAACGTCTGCACCTCCACAAAGACCTGAGAGTAAAACCAGGACAAGACACTCACCTTGACCGTGTCAAATGGGTGTCCCACGAGCACACCTGCCACACCTGGAGGGAAAAAGGAGGACCGTCACCCAGATGCCTCAGAGATCTGCAGTGGTGGGGGGGCTTCCGGCTTGGAGGACCGCATGGGAGCCGCCTGGTGGGAACACAGAACGTTTACAGGGGCCTACTGTACGCAGGCGCCTCTGAGCACCTTTGTCCTCAGGTCTGCGTGAGCAGTGGGGTAAGACGGTGACATCCCTGAGGACAACCCAGGATCTGTCCAACTCACAGCTGGTGTCTCTCCCTCCCCTGCTGCTTCCTGCACTTGACTGACCACAGCTGTCTCCCCCGCCACCACTGGGCTCCCTCCCACCCCCCTCCCTGTGCAAACACCTCCCAGCATGGCGGGGGACCCAGGGGTTTTGGACTTGGGGCCAGAGAATCAGGCAGATTTGAATTTTCAGTCTGCCACTCAGCAGCTGGCCAAGCTCACAGGGAACTGGGGCTCCGTGGCTCACAATCCACCCCCTCACCCTGCAGGGCTGACCCAGGGCTGGGGAAGAGGCATCGAGGTATTACAGACACTGGCTGACCACTCCCTTCCCTGCAGGCGAGTCACCTGCTGCCCAGGGAGTCCGTGCGCCAGACTTTGTGATCAGGTGATATGCATCAGTCCAAGTCAGGCCCCAAACCCAGCCCCACCTGGAAGGACAAAGGTGCACTCTCCAAGTTGGCTCCTGGGCCTTTCAGAGTCCTGAGTGCTGTTCTCAGGCAACTGTCCCTGGGAGGCAGGCACCTTGCTTCCCCAGTCACGAGGCTCAGTGAGGTGGCCTGCCCCGTGCACCAACTCCCACACCTTCCTCCCTAGAACTCCCTGTGGGAATGTCTTAAGGTTCCCTTTTTACTGCTGGGGCATTTATAACGAAGACAGGTGCTATTTGTTGAGTGACAAACGGTAACCTTTCTACCTGGGGTCACTGTTGTTCATTTTGCATGTAAAGAAAGGACTATTAGCCCATTTTACAGATGCAGAACAGGAGGCTGAGAGACTATGTCTGTGTTGCACAGCTAATAAGTTGGTGGGGTGAGAACTGGAACTTCTGGGCCCGGGGCCCTCCTCCTCAACCACTCATCTCTCCTGCCCCCTGTCCGGGCTGGGTATCATGGTGGTGGGCGCCCCGAGGTTAGACGGGATTACTATGCAGCCGCTTTCCAACCTGTGATCACTGTAGGGGGTCCTCTCCATCCCGTTCAATGCTCTGGGCCTTGAAGGATCCACTGTGTTGGATACTAACTTTGCCGATCCTGCTTTCTTTTTGGTTATGTGTGCCTGGTATAGCTTCACAACGGCTCGTTTCCAACCTGGTCCTACGACTTTGTTTTCCATACTCCTGGAAACAAGCTACCGCTCGGCTGTGGTCTCTGCTCCCGTCTGAAGCTGTCTCTGATTTTGCCAGGATGGGACATCTGACCTGACTCATCCTACTTTACGTGAATGAACCTTTCCCACATCTTTGCTCAGGCGAACTGCCATTCGTCCTCCTGCTTGTTAACGTTCCCGTTCAGCTCAAGGTTACTTCTGATTTCTAACACTTAGAATTATTATGTAGACACAGGATAAGAACCGTCATGTCCCCAAGGCTCTCTCTGCCCCCCCATAGCTCCCCACCCCAGTAGCTTTCCCTTCTACCCCCACCTCTCCCACACCCAGAGACCCCCAGACCCAGAGCTGTTCCCTGTCCTCACCTCTACCCCCTCCTGCGGGTCTCTAGTCTGATCAAGTGCCATTCGCTTGCTGCCTTTCTGGGTTATTTTTCTCGGAGGTAACAAATACAGCAATGAATAGCCTCCGAATTCCTGCTTCTCTGCAAAATTTATTTTGTTAACACTGTTGGGGAGCCACGGTCCTGTGCTCTGGTGACGCTCTCAGCCCGAGGCCAACATCCCAGAATCTTCTGGCTCCTGGTGCTGCCTCTGCCGGTGCATTTCTTCTCCTTGTCAGTAACATATGCCTTCCACCAGGAAGCCTCTGAGATTCTATCTGTAGATTTCAGGAACGTCATTGAGATGCCAAGGGTGTGCCTTCTTCTTCTAATTTTTTTTTTTTTCTTAAAGTAACCCTGCCTGGTACCACACCAGCACTTTCACTCTGAAGACTCAGGCCTTTTTCTTATCACAGAAAATTTCCACTCTTACGTATTCATTCTTCTCCTTCTGGAACCCCTAACATTCACAGCAAGACGAAAAGGCATCCCCAAGGCATCTTGTCCCTTGAGACTTCTATACCTGCGTCTCTGGTCTTTTGAGACACACAGTTTCTATCTTTTGCAAGCCACCTTCTTTTTCCTGTCGTGTTGTGAATTTTCTAAATTTGAACAGCCTAGTTCTAGAATTTACTTTCTGGGGCTTTGGAAACCTCACACTTGGCTGGGGTGTGCTGTTTGGCTTTGATTCTCTCTCCAGCTGTGGGCCCCTCTGGTCCTTCATGCCCTGGTCACCCAGGCCTAGTTGTGGGGTCCCCAAGAACCACACACATGAAATGCTGGAGGTCCCCTTCCCGTGAATGGACCCTCCTGCCTCTGGCCCCAGACCCGCTCAGGTTCTAGACCAGCCTTCATCAGCTTCTGGGATGGGAGGGGTGACCCCTCACCCCACCAGGTGGTTGGGAGGCCCCAGCAAGGCCTCCCCAATGGCAGCAACTTGCATTCCTACTTTCCCCAGAGGCTCAGTTCACGGCCCTCAGGGGAGGGGCTTTGGGCCTCACCTAGGACATCCCCATTCACAGGAACCGAGAGGGCCTTGGGGCCTGCCTCCATCCCAGCCTCCAGTCCCACAAAGCTTTGTCTTTTTAACTTCACAAGTACCTTGAGAGCCAGGAAGCTGTGCCAGAGCAGCTCCCCAACAGGTCACTGGGGCAGCACAAGGGGACCCTTTCTTCTGTCTCCAAAGCCAGTGCCCCACTGCCTTACATAAGCTGGATTCTTGGAGGCACCCATCATGGCCCCTCCAGGGGACCACCCTCCCCAGGCAGGGTTCCCCGCCCCATCATGGAGCTGCTCACCCCGCATCCTCCTATCCACAGCTGGGGCACGGAGAACTCCACTCAGAGCACAGGGCAGGTGAGTGGGCTGAAGACCTGGGACCGACACCCCCCCCCCCCCCCCCCCGTGGGGAGTGCGGGCAGGCCTTCAGACCGTCCAACCACGTGAGCACCCAGATGCTGTCAATCAAGGTGCTTGCCCCACCTCCCCGAGGCGAAGCTTAAGTGACCCAACACTCAGCCAATCCGAGGTGATCTACTGTTCTCCCGCCCAGGAATCTAAATCTAGAGGGACCCCAGGCCACCAAAGGGAAGCACCCTCATCACCCTGCCCTGGCCTGCAGGCCTGGAGGATCCCAAGGGGAAGGAACTGGGCAGGGGCCTTGAGAGCCCAGGGGTCCGAGGTGGGAGCGCTACCCGCGCATGGTTCCCAGACAGCCCCTCTGCGCAGGCTAGCCATGCCAGGGACCCAGAAGGCAGGCCAGGGACACAATCAGGTCACTGTCCCACTAGTCCCTCCTCTTCTCAAGACCAGGATTATTTGACCCAGGAGTTCTCCTAGGTCAAATAAAAGCAGGAGAGGAGGGGCACCTGGGTGGCTCAGTGGGTTAAGCCTCTGCCCTTGGCTCAGGTCATGATCTCAGGATTCTGAGATCGAGCCTCACATGGAGCCCCACATCGGGCTCCCTGCTCAGTGGAGAGCCTGCTTCTTCTCACTCTGCCTCCTTGTGCTATCTCTCTATCAAATAAATAAAATATTTTAAAGAAAAGAAGGAAAGAAAAAAGCAGATGATCCCAGGGGGAGAGGGGGGGCCAATGACCCTCACAAAGAACGTGGCAGCTACTTCCATCCTGGGGGACTCAGGTTTCCACAAGCACAGTAGGGAAGTGGGGCTTACCCGCAGCCCCTGGCGGGATCTCTGGAAGGCCGTGGGGGCGGGGGCTGCCGCCTGCAGCTGGGTGTGGTACTGGACTCTAATCTAGCCCCAACCTTGGAGCTGGGACGAGATTTCCTAGGTGGGCCTGGTAAGGATGGACAGAAGGCATTCCAGGAGGGGCCCTTTAAGAGTAAGAGCCTTGAGTGACCGAATACGTGTGTCTGGGTCCCGGTGCAGGCCTGGCCTTCCGATGAGTAGTGCTACCCCAAACCCTGCAGCGTGCAGGGGGCTCCCAGGACACCCGGGAGAAATCAGAAGGAATCCTGCCCCTCTGGGGAAAGAATTCACACTCCTGGGTGCCTGGGTGGCTCAGTTGGTTAAGCAACTGCCTTTGGCGCAGGTGATGATCCTGGAGTCCGGGGATCAAGTCCCACATCAGCTCCACGGGGCATCTGCTTCTCCCGCTGACCTTCTCCCCTTTCTCACTCTCTCTCAAATAAATAAATAAAATCTTAAAAAAAAAAAAAAAAAAAAGAATTCACACTCCTGAAGAAGTTGGGAAGCCATGGGACAGCCCACCCTCACTTGGTGGGGGAGGGGTAGAGGAGGGCCTGGGGCCCAGCAGGAGCCGGCAGGGGCAGGGGCAGCCACAGGAGGCTAACAGGAAAGGCAAAGTGGGGTCACAGTGGGGGGGATAGGGGTGCTGAGAGCTGCATCTGCAGAGGCTGCCCGCCCCCTCCCGTTTCCTGGCCTGGGCTTGGGAGAAATGCACCCATTTATGAAAAGCTCTGGGGTTTTCCCCCTTCAGCAGGCTCCAGCCCAGGGGTTTCCTGAAGCCTGATTGAGTAACAGTCTAGGAAGTTCTTAAAATCTCTTCACACAGATCACTTCCCTGGCAGCTCTCTTCTCTGCCAGTCTCCTCCTGCCCAGAGCAGGAACTCAGGATGCAGAGGCCATTGCTAGTCCCTCCTTTGCCTCCAGGGAGCCCAGCGCCAAACCCCAGCAGATAGGTGCTGGAGGAGAGAAGCCCATCAGCGCAGGACCCCGCCGGGGGTGTCGCCCCGCAACTCTGCCACCTCGGTGCGGAGTACCTGCACTGAAACCTGGCTCGCAATTAACATCAATCGAGTGAATTAGCTCTCCCAGTAAAAGCAGAGAAACCCCAAGGCACAACAGGGAAGCAGCCGTCCCGGTGTCCCGGGTCGCCCACAGCAGAGCCAGGACTGCACAGTGGTTGCCACTCTCTCGGGGACACAGGCTTGGGGAGGTCCCTAGGAGCCCGGCGCGCGTGAAGAGGCCCCACCCTGGTGACACGCACGCGTGAGCACAGGGGCTAGCCCACGCCGCGTGTCAGGCCCACGCCGCCACCTGGGTGGAGTCGCCCCCCAGCAGCTCACCGAGCGGCGTCGGAAGGCGCGGCGTGCCAAAGCGTGACTCGGCGCCTGGGGTCGGAACGGCGCCCTTCAGGACCCTCCAAGGCCAGCCCTCTAGAGGGTCGTCCTGCGGCCCCAGCCCCGCCCAGGCATCGGCGGGGGAAGAGGGTGCAGCCAACCCCAAACTTCTCCGGCCCTGGGAGGGGACCCTGGTGCGGGTGGGCGCGGGCTGGGGATGCAGGAGCCGGTGAGACAGATGCGCAGGAGGCCTCGGGCTAGAAGCGCGCATGGGGCGGTGGGGCATCCTGCTGGGAGTCCCCGCCTTGCAAGCCACCGTGCTGCCCCGGCGCCCCGGACCTCTCGTCTGGACGTGCCTCGAAGGGTTTGAACGACGCGTGCCCCCGCGGACTGCGTGCGGGACGCCCTCTGGGCCTGTTGTCAGTTCACGCCCGCGAGAGCCCCGTGACACGAGAGCACTGTCACCCCCATTCTGCAGGCGACGAAACCCCGACCCGAGGGTGGGCCGCCGGGGCCCCGGGCCCGCAGGTGAGCCGGCCTCCCACCCCGCGCCGGAGCCGGCCGCCTCCTTACCCCCAGCGCATCCAGCAAGGAAGTCGAGCGCCATTGCCGGGTCCCCGGTGAGGCCGCCCTTCCTCCTCGTCCTTCTCCTTTGGCCCCTCGCCGGGCGGGTCACCGTCGGGGATCCCCCGGGTACGGGGGATTGGGGCTCGGCCTGGCCGCCGCCTCCTGGCGCGGAGCCCGGGGCCGGCCGGGGTCGGGGGGCGGCGGCGGCGGCGGCGGCTCAGTGCGCGGCTCCTCGGTCAGCGCACGACCCTTGCTGACCGGCTCGCTTGCCCTCGCGGCTGTCCCGCCCGCAGCCCGTGGTCCCTCACCTCGGGCCGCGCGCCCCGCCCCTCGCGCCTGCCGGCCGGGCCCCGCGGGGTGCAGAGCGCGGCCAATGGGCGGGCGAGGAGCGGACAACACCCCGGGCCCTGCGCGCCGTCGCCGCGCTTCATTGGCTGGGCGTGTCCGGGGCGGGCGGGGTTGGGGGGGGACGTGGCGGGCGGGGGAGGCGCGCGGGCGGGGGAGGCGCGCGGGCGGGGGAGGCGCGCGGGCGGGGAAGGAGCACCGGACGGGGGAGGCGCACGGGCGGGGGAGGAGCACCGGACGGGGGAGGAGCACCGGGCGGGGGAGGAGCACCGGGCGGGGGAGGCGCACCGGGCGGGGGAGGCGCACGGGCGCCGCAGACAAAGAATGTGCTTCGTGCGCCCGCCCGCGCCGTTCCGGGCGGGAGAGGCGGCCCGGTGCGCGCGGCGGCGGGACTTTGGGGCCGGGCCTGGGAGCGCGGGGCCTGAGCGCGGCCTGTGCGGGGCGGGAACCTCCCGGCGCGCGCGCGACGGGTCAGCTGAGCGGGAGGCGGGGTGTGCTCGCTCTGGACCGGGCCCGGGGACCTGGGGCCTGGGGCCACATCCCGACTCTGCTGCCAAACCCCTGGTCCCTGCCGGTGTAATGGGGACGTGGGCGCCTAGAGCCTGGATCCTCCCAGGCTCGGACACCACTAGCTGTGATGCCCCGCGGGCGGCGAGTCGCCCCTCCGCCTACGCTCCCGCCAGGCCCGGTACGCGGGATGTCCGGGTCCGAGCGCGCCAGCCTTCCCGGGCGGCGGGGAGGGACCTGGGACGGGGAAGGGGGCCGTGGGGCGCCCCTCGGGGATCCGCACCTGCCCGCGCGCTGCGGGGCCGTGGGAGCCTCGAAGGGTGCAGAGTCGGGCAGGTTCCTGGACGCGCCCAGAGCCGCGCGGCGGAGAGGGGGCGCCGGAGGCCTCGGGACTGGGCGAGCCAGGCGGCGGGGGAGGCGGGGGCACACGGTGGGGTCAGAAGAGGAGCCGGTCCACGCAATCCGCCCGGGGAGACGGTCCCTGAGATTGGCAGTGGCAATCTGGTCAGAGACCTGTCCTTCCCTCCTTCCCCAGGGCCTCAGGAGGCCTGGACTGTCCGGTTGGGACTGGACTTGACTGGACACATTCTCCTGCACAATGAGGGTGAGATAACACCTTTTCGGCCTGGGGCCCAACTTCCTTCTTCATGGCCCTGTGGTTGGGACCACACTCCCAGCGGTGTTTCCAGGGCATTGCAGATAGCACAGTTTCTGAAATCGCGAGGGGGGTTACGATGGATCTGTACCCAAGGTTTTAAAGATTATGTATTTCTGGTGCTAGGGGGGATATCAGCTAAGCCGTGATCCATGGTGATACAGAGGCCACCAGGAATCCCACAGTCACCAGTCACGTGTGGTTTCCTTTTATTCTTTAAACTCTAGGTAAGACTATTCATTAAGCAGAGACCCAAACCCAGGTCTGCTGACTCTTAGTCCAGTGCTCGTGATGGCTGGTGGGCCCTGAACTAGGGGTCTGGAGGCCTGGGTTTGAATATCACCAGCCTCTGACCTCAAGGAGCCAGAAAAGCAATAACATGGGCCCCAGGAGAAGCCCAGACCCAAGACAGGCAGGAGTTGACGGTGGGGATGCTTCTGTGGCTGGAGGCCTCCAAGGCCTGACAGTTAAGCTATACCCAGGTGACTCACCCCTAGGGACACTTGTCCCTTGGTTGCCAATGCCCCGGGAGGTGGAGCATAAGGCCTGCAGCAGCTACCTCTAGTTTTGGAGGCTTGAGAAGAAAGTCCTGTACCTTAACAGGCAGTAGGACAGAACGCTATGATGGGACAGCTGAGAAGGAAGCTAGGACCATCTGACCTGCTTTATATGTGTGTGTGTGTGTGTGTGTGTGTGTGTGCGCACACACAAAAGATTTATTTATTTATTTTAGAGAGAATACACAAGCACGGGGAGGGGCAGAAGGAGAGGGAGAGAATCTCAAGCAGGCTCCGACTCCTCCTGAGTGTGGAGTCCCACGGGGGGGTTCCCTCTCATGACCGGAGCCAAAACCAAGAGCCGGATGCTTACCCAACTGTACCACCCAGGCACCCTGCTTCACATATATATTTTCATCTACATATTTAAATTATATTATATTTGTATATATTTATATGTAAATATATTTGTATATATAAATATATGTGTATATATACATATATATATTTTTTTTAAGATTTTATTTGTTTGACAGAGAGAGAGAGCGCACAAGTAGGCAGGCAGAGGGAGAGGGAGAAGAAGGCTCTCCACTGAGCAGAGAGCCTCATGTCAGGCTGGATCCCAGGACCCTGGGATCATGACCTGAGCCAAAGGCAGCTGCTTAACCCACTGAGCCACCCAGTTGTCCCTTTTTTTTTTTTTTTTTTTTTTTTTAAGAGAATGCATGTGCCTTGCAGTTAATGTCGCGCTTGGGGCAGGTACAGGTAGTATGAGCCTGGACTCCCTGGGAGTCATCAACCTGACCTCCGGAGACTGGTGGCAGTTCAGGAGAGACCAGAAACGGAAAACAAGGAAGTCACGGCCAAGTAAATGAGTGCGCAATGCCTGTATTTTGAAACCTGTATTATGACATCAGCAGTCGGGTTTTGTGTCTGTTTCGTTTCCTGAAGGTAAAATTAGAGCACAGAATGTGGTGGTTCAAACCCCTCACCTTCCCTAGCTCCCCAGGCCCCACCTCTGTTCTTGGGGAGGCCACCTGGCAGGGCTCTTCTCAGGCCCCAGACTTTAGGGGGCAGGAGGGGCTCAAGGCCAGAGCAGTGGCAGGACAACAAAGGAGGGAGGGAGTGTGAGGACTGTGACAGGGGACTAGGGATTAAGCCAGGTCACTGAAAAGTGCAGTGCGTGGTGCAAGTTTTTACATTGTACAGCTTTTTTTTTTTTTTAAGATTTTATTTATTTATTTGACAGATGGAGATCACAGGTAGGCAGAGAGGCAGGCAGAGAGAGAGGAGGAAGCAGGCTCCCTGCTGAGCAGAGATCCTGATGTGGAACTTGATCCCAGGACCCTGAGATCATGACCTGAGCCAAAGGCAGAGGCTTTAACCCAATGAGCCACCCAGGTGCCCTACTTTGTACGGCTTTTATAATTTCTTACACAAGATGGGTCCCGTGTGGAAGAAGTAGAAACACCAGCCAGAATAGAGGTGAAGAAAACTCACCTCTGTTTCTCGCCTCCCGGGAGTCACTTGGATTCAGTGGCCGGAGGCTGGGCTATTTTTTTTTTTTTTTTTTTTTTTTAAAGATTTTATTTATTTATCAGAGAGAGATGGGGGGAGAGAGCAAGCACAGGCAGACAGAATGGCAGGCAGAGGCAGAGGGAGAAGCAGGCTCCCCGCCGAGCAAGGAGCCCGATGTGGGACTCTATCCCAGGAGGCTGGGATCATGACCTGAGCCGAAGGCAGCTGCTTAACCAACTGAGCCACCCAGGCGTCCTCGGAGGCTGTTTTGACCCTGGTGAGGTGGGGATGAGGAGGTCAGGGCTGTCAACTGACTCCCCACTCACTTGGGATAGAACCTAGGTTCAGTGCCTCCAAGCCCAAGGTGACCTGGCCGCACACCCATACTCCAAGCCCATCATCACCCCAGTGCTGTTGCACAGGCCGCTTCCTCTGCCTAGGACGCCCTTCCCTTGCCAAGATCGCCTCCAGAGCTCAGGTCCCTGTTCACGCCTCACCTCCTCACAAGGGGCTTGGCTGGCCTCCCCCATCTAGCGCAAACAGCCCTCCGCCCCTCCACACACAGTTTTCAACTCCTAGGGTGACATTAATTTTCTCCTCTCTCCCACTAGAATGGGAGCTCTACCAGGGCAGGGGCCTTCTCTGTCTTCTTTATTAACCCTAAACAAGGCGGGCACACAGCAGGTACTCAATAAATGTGCAAGCTGACAGAATCCGAGCCGTGGAAGGTGATGGGCCCTGGGTGGGGGGTGAGGCCAGTGGGAGGCCCCGCGGCCCACAGCCTGAACCTTCTCCGAGGACCTGTGTTCTCTGAAAAAGAAGTGAGGAGTGCTGGGGGTTGGGGGTAATCGCTTTTTCTAACCTGTATTTTTAGAATTAAAAACTTCAGAAACAAAGTTTCTTCCTGCTAGGCTACAGTCGGCCCTGATAAGGAGGCAGAGAGGTGCAGAGAGGGGGACCTACCTCTCCTGGCCCGGGAGGGTCTGTGTGTGTGCACACGTGTCCCTGCAGAGCCAGACCTGTGCACCCCTGCCTGTCGGTTTTGACTCAAGAGCGGGAGTCACAGGGGCACCTGGGTGGCTCAGTTGGTAAAGCATCCGACTCGATCTCAGCTCAGGTCTTGATCTCGGGGTTGTGAGTTCAAGCCCCACATTGGGTTCCATGCTGGGCTTGGCGCCTACATTAAAAAAAAAAAGGCAAGGAGTCACGTTGCCATCTCTGGCAGGGCGAGCAGGCAGCTGAGGAGCCAGACCTGGGTGAGGGGAGCGGGACCCTGGCCCGTCCTGCTGTGGGGCCCCAGCCACAAGCTCCCCATTCCAGATCTCCGGGACTGGAGTTTCCCAGGATGCTGGCTAAGACACAGCTTCCCAGACCTAAGGAATCAGACTCCGGGAGCAGCGGGTCTGGGTCTCGGAGCCTGAAGGGCCGGGGACCTGATGGGGACACCCAGCCACTGTCCTCCAACTCCGCGGGGCCCAGCGTTCTCTCATTAGGTAGACGTGAAGTGATTGCTGGGATGGAGTCGAGCCCAGAGTCGCTAGCGTGCTGCGTGGGCGTCCAACATCTTCATGCCATCGGGCGTGTGGCAGCCTTCCGCACGTTTGCCAGTCCAGGTGAGCCCTGGGCCTCTCTTGTGCGTGGCACCTTTCCCAGCCCGCTGGGCCTTGGAGAGGTCGAGAGACTGGAGAGAGGGGGTCTCCGGCCAGATGAGGAGATGACCAGAAACTCAGGACGGGGACGATATAAAGAGACTCATAGCAAATGCTTCAAGGTTAAAAGCAGAGCAAACAGGGGGCCTGCCTGCGGGTGCCCCCAACCCGGAGGGCCCCAGGGGTGATCCAGTTTGGGCAGGACCAGCCTGGCGGGACAGAAGAGCCGGGCCCGTGGCATCCAGCCACGTGTGGCAGACACTGTGTGCCCGCCGCACATTCAGAGGTCATGAGGCTTGTGGGGCCCCTGGAGCCCACGCTCAGGGCTGGCGCTGGGGCCTGACGCGAGCCAGCCCAGCTCTGCCCCTCCTGGGGTGCCACACTGTCTGGGGGGTGGAGGAGCAGACCATTGTCCCCAGCCAAAGGGCCGTGTAAATGGGCACCCGAGGGCAGTGTGCCCCCACCAGGGCCCTGGGCTGGGCGGCCAGGTGAGCTGGAGTTGGCACCCCGGAGGCCGAAGGGGGCGTGACAGCGGGCAGAGCACGACGCGTCCTGAGCCCTGAGGCGTGTTGGGACAGTCATAGACCCGGCGGGCAGGCCCACGGGGAGCACAGGTTTGGGGGGAAGCTCCAGAGACAAGCATAGGATGGGCCACTACCCTCAGCTTCCTGGAATCCAGGAGCGCTGGCGTCTTGCAGGAGTCCTGGAGTCTGAGTCCCCTATTCCAGAACCTTCCGCAGAAAGGCCTTGTGCTACCTCAGCATCCCTCCTCCTCCATGGCTCTCCTCCTGTCATGGTCGCTCAGCCGGGCAGCGTCTTCCTGGGGCAACTGCCCGGGGACCGTCCCTTCCCTCCCCCGGCCAGAATCTCCCCTCTGGCACCTGTCCTGCTGCTTCGGGCTCTGTCCTCTGGATCCCTGTCCTCAGCCCCCTTGGGAGCCGGGCCGTCGGCTTCTATGCCCAGTGGCAGGGAGCATGAGGGCTGGTGAGGGGCCAGGTGTGCCTCCGAGGTGTACCCCTCGGGGGGCTTGGGGGTCTCTCTCTCCTCTCGTTCACCTGGTCTGTGTTCTTGAAGATTTTCACGTGCTCGCTGCCCCCCCCCCCCCCCGTGAGCCTGCCCTCAGGGTCCACGCTGGGAATCACACTGCCCTGCACTCCTGTGGGACCCTCCCTACTTCATGAGCAGCTCCGAAGTGCCCCTTCCTGGAACCTCCGTGAAGCCCCAGCGGAGACAGGCTTCTCTCGGCGGCAGGCTGGCCACGCTCACCTGTTCCCATTCCTGCGTCTCCGGGGCGGCCGGAAGACCCGTCCACTCATCCTTCCACACGCCCCTCTTCCAAAGTCCCCTCTCACCGAGCCTGGGCTGGAATGTCCAGGTCACCTCCAGGGAATAGAAAGCAGTAGGAATGACCACATGTCACTTCCAAGACAGTCACTGAGGCATCGTGGCCACCTCCTGCCTCCCCGTCTTCGATCTCCAGCTCTGGGGGGGATGTTGGGAGCCACGTCGGGAGTCGTCCTATGGAGAGGCCCAAGGGTCGAGGGCCAGCGGCAGATGCCAGAGACACCCGCCTCCCAAAGGTGGGTGCGTGCTCACTCCCCGCCTCCCTGGGGCCTTGTGGTCTGCGGCCACCCGCAGGGAGTCACAGAGATCCCAGCGGAACATGGCAGGGCCGAGCCCCGAGAGGACGCTCTCGTCTCCTGTCCCGCTTTATAGATGGAGAAACCGTGACTCAGGGCAAGGTGGCTTGCTCCCGGCCACAGAGTGACTGGGTGAGAACCAGGGCTCTTCTGATCTTGGAGCCCCGTTTCCTGGAAATGCCAGGGCTGCTAGTCTCTGGAGCCAGCCTGGGTCCCCATGCCCACTCGGGGGCTCCTGGTCCATGTCCATTGCCCGGAAATCCCACTGCCCTTCCTCGACCTCTCCAAATCCTACCCCAAAGTATATGAAAATGAAAGATAGATCGGGTATCTTTGACTTGGCCGTCTCCCTCCGAGAGTGTACCCCATGGAAACAAGGGAAGACCTCAAAGCTGGCCCGTGGGAGGACTTTCTGTTCTGAGCTGGAAACAAGCCAATTTCTATCAGTCGTGAATTAAATCGTCGCAGTGACATGTGGCGCGCTGACGGCCTGCCAGGCTCGGCTCCCAAGGTTTTCCAGACGCTGACCTCTCAGGACTCCTGAGTCCTGAGTGGTGGAATCCCAGCTTCACAGGTGAGGACCCTGGGGCCTAGGCTCCCGGGTCACACGTGAGGACGGGCAGGACCAGGGCCAAGCCTGGGTCAGCCTCTGTCCCCGCCCCCTGGACGACCCTCAGCCACACCCCAGGACATGCACAGTGGAGAAGTCCTCGGAGCCATGGTGGGCAAGGCGTCCCAGGCACGTCGGTAACAGAAAGAAGCAAATCACAAAATGACAGTGAAAAAGGAAATGTGTGGGGGCGCCTGGGGGTGCAGTTGGTTGAGCGTCTGACCTTGCTTTCGGCTCAGGTCATGATCTCTGGATGGTGAGATCAAACGCAGTGCTGGACTCTGGGCTGGCGTGGAGCCTGCTGAGATTATCTTTCTCTGCCCTTCCTCCTCCCCAAACAAAGTAAAACAAAAAACAAAACAAAAAAACGACAAAAAAGATAATGTTTATGTTTGCCCGCCTTTGACTAGAAAGCAGGACCCAGACCTGAATTTCGAGCTGTTTGCTTTGTGTGCTCCCTCTCATCAGTCTAGATTAAAAAAAAAAAATAGGGGCTCCTGGGTGGCTTAGTTGGTTAAGCGGCTGCCTTCAGCTCAGGTCATGATCCCAGGTCCTGGGATCGAGCCCTGCATCAGTGGAGACCCTGCTTCTCCCTCTTCTCTGCTGCTCTGCCTACTTGTACTCTCTCTCTCTCTGTCAAATAAATAAATAAAATCTTTTAAAAAATTAAAAACAACAACAACAACAAAAATAACTTAGATTTATAGTTTTTCTTATCAAATGTAAAAATTCATTTTGGAATGTGTCTGGTCCCTTGATGGGCAAGTCCGTGCGCCCAGTGGGGCCAGCGCCACCCCCTGTTCCCAGAGCCCTTTGCAGTGGCTCAGGCTGGGTCTTCCTGTGCGATGTCTGCCTCCTCCTGGAAGACCAGCCCCGGGGGTGGGGGGGCCACACTCGGAGGGGTTCTGGTGTTGGCGGAGGAAGGTCTTAAGCTGGCCTTGGTGCTGATCATTATAGCTGCCCGTTGAGAGGAGTGGCCCTGGAAGGTTCCCTTGGACTCTGCCTTCTGCTCTCTGCCCAGCACCCAGAGAGGTAACGCTGTGGGCCCAAGGCCACCCATGCGGGAGAGGCGGAGCCTGGAGCCAAACCCAGGCTGGTGGGGCCCTACCTGAGCTCTCCCCCAGACTGTGTGGGCCTCTCCCCAGCCAAGACCCCTGCCTGCCCAGCCACCAACGGCCTCTTTGCCTCCTCCTGTGTCAGCTCAAGCCAAGGATGGGCAGGTGACCCCCCCCCGACTCTGGTCATTCATTGGTATTTTCCACTGTCAGTCCACTCACTGCCACCCCATCCATTCATCTGTCCATCCTGCAGTCCCTCTGTCTGTCTGTCCATCCCTCCATCTACCTACCCCTCCCCCACTCTCCCCGCAGCCATCCATCCATCTGTCCGCCCGTCCGTCCACCGGCTTGTTTCCCCCGCCAGCATGCCCCGTGCTGGGTGCTGTGGGCTCAGAGACGGGTCTGGCACAGCCCTCCCTGCCCGAAGCTCACAGCAGGCTGGGGAGCTGCCACCCCGAAGGGCGAGGTGGCGTGTTTTCTGGGTCGGCTGAGGAGAAGGGTCAAGTTTGGGCACGTTGGTCAGGGAGACGAAGGGCGGGTGATACTTGGCGGCAGTGACGGGGGAAAACACACTTGTCTCCTGTGTCACCGTCTTGGGCCACCCCCCCCCCCCCCAGCCCACTCATTCCTTGTCTCCTCCCTTCTCTGCCTCTGTCCTTGGCGCTCGCTGCTGTTTTCTGTCTCTGTGCTCCTGTCACCTCATCTCTTGGTGTCTGTCTCCCCAGAATGGAAGAGCCACGAGGCAGCGACTCCTGTCTTGCTGTGGTCTCAGAGTTGGGCTTTGAATGCTAACAGCCCGGGTAGGACGCCTGAGTGGCTGAGCTGGTGAGCCGTCGGCCTTCGGGTCAGGTCTTGATCTGGGATCGAGTCTCGCATCGGGCTCCCTGCTCAGCCCAGAGCCTGCGTGTCCCTCTGCCTGCTGTGTTTGTGCTCTCTCTCTCTCTCTCACTCTTTCAGTCTGATAAATAAATAAAATCTTTGAATGCAAACAGCCTGGATCCCAAGCAATGGTGAGGCTGGGCATCCACACACAACTTGTGTGGATTCCATCCTGCCCTTTGCCCTCTGACATGGCGGGCGCCACTGCCAGCCTGACCCCCTTCACCCTGCAGTGGCCAGGCAGGCAGGGATGGGGCTGTCCCTCCATCAGCACCCAGCCTGTTCAAGGCCGGCCTGCGTCCACCCGTCAGAACACAAGAAAACAGGCAGACACACAGTCCCTGACCCGAGGGCCACCCAGACGAGGTGGTCTGAACCCTGGATCCCTCCACTCTGGTCCTGCCAGCTTTCTGGCCAGCAGGACACTCACTCTGTGTGGCCCTGGGCACGTGCACAGTCTCCTTAAGCCTGAGGGCCCTCGCGGCCACCTCACAGTGTTGCCGTATGGCTCATATGGGAGAATGTGCTGAGCCCCCGGGAGGGCCCACTGGGTGACAGCCATGGGGACCAAGCTCATGGGCATCAGGGCCTGGCCCTCGGCATCAGAGAGGGGCTGGGCATTCCAGAGTGTCTGGCGATCACATCTGGCCCTGCCACCTGCATGGCCTTGGACAAATTCCCTTTCTGGGCCTCAGTGGTTCCATCTGTAAAATGGGGACCATCAGCAACCCCCCACCCCGCCTTCAGGAGCGCCCTGGCTTTGTGAGAGGCCCGGTCAGCAACGTGGCCACATCCCTAGCAGTGGGTCCTGTAGGGCTTGGGGCCCTCAGGGCTTGGTCAGTGCTGAGTGCTGGGGGCTGAGCAGAGGCAGAGCCAGTGGGGCCGGGAGAACAGGAAACAGATGTGGGCGCACACGGACAGCGTGGGGTCAAGGCAGTGTGAAGGGCGTGGAGCAGACACCAGCTGGGACCCATGTTTGCTTGTGGTGGGGAAAGGGGGGGCTCGTGCGGGCTTCCCGGGCTCGCCCCCACTCCCTCCTGCCCACCGGAGCCTCCTGAGGACGGCTGGTCCTTCTCAGGGCAGCCCCAGCTCCGATGGTGTCTGCTGAGTGAGTAGGATGGAGCTCCGAGGGCTGCTGCGGAGGCCCAAAGACCCCGTGAAGGCCCGAACTTGGGCTTGGAGGGACAGGGGCACCACAGCCCCATCCTCGGACCTCCCTGGAGGTGTCTGCACCTGGCCCCGGGGCCCAGCCCTGCAGGCAGTGTGGACAGTGAGCCTTGCCACCTCCTGACCCCTGGGTCCCCAGGGCACTGGGACAAGCGTCCTCTGGGGGGGGGGGTGTGGGAGGGAGTTCAGCTGCCCAGTGCCTGAGTTTGGGCATTGACCCGCGGGCCTCTGCCTTCGAGGCCACTGGTCAGCAGGCTCCCTCTCTTGTCCCTCCCCCAGCCCCGGCTATTTAAGGCCGGCCAGCAGCTGGCGAGTTGGTCGAGGCCACCCCGGTGGCGGCAGACCGCTGTCAGGCAGGCAGACGCAGAGCCTCTCCCAGCACAGCGCTGTCAATGGATTTTGTGGCTGGAGCCATCGGAGGTAATGGACATGGAGGGGCTTGGGGGGGCGGGGGACCAGGAGGCATGGGGAAGTGCTGGGCCTTGGCAGTAGACCCTCCCGTGGCAGTGGAGGTGGGGTGTCAGGGGCTCCGGAAGTGGTTGCGCCCTGGTGTGGGCCAAACGTGCTGGGTGGCGGCACAGGGGGAGGTGAGTCTGCACAGCCGGACCCTCTCAGCCTGCGGCCCTCAGGCGGGGATGGGGGTGCGCAGAGGATGGTCTCAGAGGGAGGCAGGGAGGAGTGGGGGCGGGGAAGGCTCCCAGCTGTGGGAAGGAACCGTGGGGGGGGGCGGGAGGGGGACAGTGAGGATAAACTGGCCTGGATCCGGAAATGCAGACTGCAGGGGGTGGGCCGGGAGGGGGAGAGGCCCTGCGGGAGCCCTGGCCATACCCGCAGGCTGGTGTGCGCGCTGTCCCCGCCTATTGGCCTCCCAAACTATTTTCCCTTCTGGGGAAATGGCTGGTTACAAAAGACAGATCCAGGGAGATAACAGCCCGTTGGGAAACCGGTGGGGGACGGTGTTCCCCCACCCCCGACCCTCCCTCCTGCAGGCTGGAGCCTATTTTGGGCGAGGCACCCTTGGCCAAACAGCAAGGGTACTGGTCGATACTTCTGGGAATGGTGTGGGATGTCCTCCTCCCTCAGGTGGGGAGGGCAGTGCTGACCCAGGACAGGCTGGAGCCCCGGGTCTCTGGGGACATTTCTGAGGTGTGACTCTGTGCTGGGCCCAAGACCAGCTGCCTCCCTGCACGTTAGCCCCTAAGAAGGGGGCTCAGAGAAGGAAGGGGCTTGACTTGGCGAAGATCGCAAGGCCAAGAATGGCTCTCGAAGACCTGGGTCTTGTCCCTGTGGAGGACAGACATGGTACGCGTGGGACAGCAGCAGAACCACGTGATCGGGGCTGTGATCAATATGTTTAATGGCACAGAGGCAGCCCAGATTCAGGGGTCAGGGAGGGCTCCAGAGAGGAGGTGAAGCTGTGGCAGGGCTTTGACGAGTGAGTAGGAGTTCGGTGGGGTCTCTGCGAGAGTCCAGGAGGATAATTCTAATCAAGTCATTCAGTCAGTCCTTTGATCATTTCCTCACACTCCTCCATTCGTGCACACATATTGAGTCTTGGAATGCCTACTAAATAGGGCAGAGCCCCCAAGTGCCTTGTTCTCAGGTGGCCCTCACCACCCTTTGCCCCCAGGGTATGTAACCTCAGGGCTCTGTGGGTCTCTGGCTTCCCCATGGCAGTGCTGGGGGCTTGGACATTGAGGTTCTGGTGGAAAGAGAAAGGATGGTGGCACCTGGCCCTTGGCAGGGGGAGGGCCCTGGTCTAGAAAGCCTCGCGTCCCACTCTGTTCCACGCAGACTTGTGGTTTCAGGCGTTCCTTCGCAGAGCCCTGGGTGACCTGGGATTCCCTACCTCCTGGCCTTTGTAGGGTCTGTGCCCTTCTTCTGCATACACAGCCCACAGGTGAAGCACAGACAGACCCTTCAAGGCTTGAGGACAAGAGCTGCCTGGCTTGGAGACAGGGCCCGGCAGGTGTCGAAATGCATCCCTGGCTGTTGGAATGAGGCATCGCCGGGCCAAGACAGGGAAGGAGAAATTGCTGGCAGAGTGGCTGAGCCTCAGTTGCCTTCTCTGCATCCGTGTGCTTAGAGCTGATGAGACACAGTGTGGACGGGGAGCGTGTGTCCAGGCTCGGCGGGAGCTGGTCGGGGCTCACCCTACTTCCTTCCATGAGACAAGGTCGGGCTGTTCCTGCTGCTCACCCGGTCCCTCTGATTTCCTTCCAGGTGTCTGCGGTGTTGCTGTGGGCTACCCCCTGGACACGGTGAAGGTATGGCAATGGCCGGCCTCCACCGCCCACCCTAAGGCCCCTGGCTGGGGTCAGGCTGCCTCCCAGTCTCCTGCACCCATCCGGGGCCAGGAGACCTTTCTGGCCAGCTGATCAGACTGGCCGTCCCCACGCTCCTCGGGACTCCGTCGGCCCCTCTTCTCCCCTGTGCGTCAGGGTTCTTGTCTCACGAAGGCTCCCGGTCCTTGCTCTGCCCGAGGTGCGCCAACACGCCTCTGACAATCAAGGCATTGGCTTGTCCCCTCCCCCAGGCCTACTGACCTTGCTGTCTGCTTCTCTCGCAGGTCAAGATCCAGACAGAGCCCAGGTACAGCGGCATCTGGCACTGCGTCTGGGACACGTATCGCCACGAGCGGGTAGGCCGGGGCCCGAGGTAATGGGCAAGAGGATGCGGCCCCAGGCCTGCCACACCCAGTGAGCCAGCCCTGTCCGAGCTCAGCTGTCACCTTCCAAATGGGAGGGATTGTACCAAGCTGCTGGGTTTCTCTGAGGTTGAGAGCCAAGTGTCCAGCACAAAGGTGTCCAAAATGAGGTCCTGCCTTCAAGAGAGGGTCCACGGGTGGCATCTGGGGCCTTGGGGGTCAGGGAGGGACCCCGAGTGTTTGTATTTCTGTCTCCTCCAGGCTGGGCACTCCTTGAACGCCATGGTGGGTGACACTGTTAGTTGTGCCATGTCCAGTTCAGAGCCCAGTCCAGAGGAGGGACTCAGGGATACTTAGCAACGTGAACTTGGGGCTTGATGCGGGCCAGGGGTGAATGGATGAGAAAAGAGCAACCGTAAAGCACGCTATTCAACAGCATCATCATTATCAAATAGCTGTCTTGGTCCAGCCTGGCCATCTGACTCTTCAGTCCCTCACATCACCTGGAGAGTCGGGGGTTACGATTGCCAGTTTAGGTCACAGAGCCTTGGCTGTGAGACGGGCCTGAGGTCCCATGGTCAGGGAGGCCAGGGCAGGGCTGAGACACGGCCCACTTGGCCTGGGCCCCCCGGGGTGGCCCTCTTCCTGGCTGGGCCTCTGGCCTGACCAGAGCCCTCGGGTCCGGTCTGTCTGCCCACCAGGTGTGGGGCTTCTACCGAGGCCTCTCGCTGCCCGTGTGCACCGTGTCCCTGGTCTCGTCCGTGTCTTTTGGCACCTACCGCCACTGCCTGGCACGCATCTGCCGCTTTCGCTATGGCAGCCCTGACGCCAAGCCCGCCAAGACTGACGTCACGCTGTCCGGATTTGCCTCTGGCCTGGTCCGCGTGAGTGGGGTGGGGGGCGGGGCCCCTCAGGACTGCCGGGTCTGGCGAGGCTGAGACAGCCGCCCGGGAGGTCACCCAGCCCCGCAGCGGGGGGAAACCCAGGCTTGGGGCAGGGCAGAGACTGGAGGGGGGGGGGGGGGGGGGGGGGGGGGGCCCAGCTGATACTCATTAGCTCGGCGACCTTGGGCGACTTTGGGCGTGCCAGGGAGCCTCTCTGAGCTTCTGCCTGCCTCTTCGCCAGTAAGAGGTGCGGTGAAGCTCCAGTAAGGTTCTCAGTAAGGTTCTCAGTGGAGAGCCCCCAGGACGGAGTCAGGTATGAGGACCCACAGAGTGGCAGCCAGTATCGTTAGTAATATGTCACTCACTCATTTCATACGGTACCAAGTACTGTAGTCTTCTGACACGACTTCTGCTAATTACATGGTACACGGATGTGCTTCGCCTGTTAACTACGTGATAGATACTCCACGAACCCGAGTCACAGGCATCTACCCAACACCTCTTGCGTGTCGGGCCGCTCTGAGCCAGAAGCGGAGCTTTGAACCCCATGGCACCGGGCCCGGTGGGCCAGCCCTGGAGGGGCCCCTGGGGATGTTGCCGTGGGGGCACGAAGCCAGCGGGGTGCAGGCAGCGTGGCCAGCGCCTCCTGACCCGCCTCCTTCCACGGCAGGTGTTCCTGACCTCGCCCACAGAGGTGGCCAAGGTCCTCCTACAGACGCAGACGCAGACGCAGCAGCGGCGCCCTTCGGCCTCATGGCCCTCGGCTGCGCCCCCGCTGTGTCCCGCGCCCCCTGCCGGTTCCGGGCCCAAGTACCGGGGGCCACTGCACTGTCTGGCCACGGTGGCCCGCGAGGAGGGGCTGCGGGGTCTCTACAAGGGCAGCTCGGCCCTGCTCTTTCGCGACGGCCACTCCTTCGCCACTTACTTCTTATCTTACACCATCCTCTGTGAGCAGCTCACGCCCGCTGGCCACAGCCAGCCAGGTGAGGGGGCCCGGGGCCTGGCAGGTGGGGTGGGGCCCAGCACAGTGGGCCGTGGAGCTGGGGGAGGTGGTATGGATGCGCTCGGGCCAAACACGGGTGCTGCGGAGCTCCCCCACCGGGGGTTGGGAATGTCCGTGTCCTCCACCCCAGGAGTGGGATAGACCTGTCATGTGGCTTCACATGTCGGGGGCGTGAACCCTGAGCTCCATTCTGGGAACCCCACCCCATGTGTCCGGCCGGCTGGCAGGGTGTTGAGGTGGTCACGGCTCTCTCCCTACAGATGTGTTGGGTGTGCTGGTGGCCGGGGGCTGTGCTGGGGTCCTGGCCTGGGCTGTGGCCACCCCCATGGATGTGATCAAGTCACGCCTACAGGCGGACGGGCAGGGCCAGAGGCGCTACCGTGGCCTTCTGCACTGCGTGGTGACCAGCGTGCGCGAGGAGGGGCCTCGGGTCCTCTTCAAGGGGCTGACGCTCAACTGCTGTCGTGCCTTCCCCGTCAACATGGTGGTCTTTGTTGCCTACGAAGCCGTGCTGCGGCTCATCCGGGGCCTGTCAGTGTAGCCAGTCCCAATGCCCCTGGGGCCGACCCGCCGCAGCTTCCTGAGGTCCTGGGGGCTGGAGGAGGCGCTGGAGAGTCTTGGGGTCTGGGCCCACGGAGCCGCCGCCCAGGACAGCCTGAGCCTCCCTGGAGCCCGAGTTGCTGTGCTTGGGGCTACAGGACCACAGGGAGTCTGAGGGGCCCATCTGCCAGCAGCCTGGGGTTGGTGTGAGGGTCATATGGCCAGGGAGGAGTGGGCCTCTTGGATGAGGACATCCGTCCCATGGAGTCGCTGGAGCACGTCGTCGGAGTTCCAGCTTCCTGGTCACCCCTCCCAGCCGCCCGTGTCTTCGGAGCATCCCTGTGCCTCCATCCAGTCCTCTGCTGTCCCCTGGCTGCCCTTCCCGCGGGGCCCCCACGCAGCTCTCCTTGGCTGTTTGGTGAGCTCTAGGGCACCTGCCCGCGTGCTCCCCACAAGGGGCTGCTCAGAGAGGGCACTGACCAGACGGCCACAGCCAGACCTGCTCCCGCACCCTTGCCCTCTGGGAGATCCCGGAGACTGAGCAGGGAGCTGTTGATAATAAAACGTCTTTGGGCCTGCTCGGTGCTGCTGCTCCGTGGTCTGTGGGGTGGGCGATCTGCTTGTCCTCAGAGGCCCAGCCCTCCGGACCTGTATGGCCAGTGTTCCCACTACGCGGATGGGCACACTGAGGCCAGCACTCTGGTTGGCTCCACTCCCTTGGCCTTCGGGGCGCTGAGCCCAGCCACGGGAGGCCACTCAGCCTTCAGCGTGAGGTTTGCTCTCCTCACTACTCCCACCCCAAACCCACCCCCTTTTGACCCCTCTGCTGCCTGGATAATTGGCTGTGAGCCACCTTTCCACACGGGCCCGGAGGAGGGGTCAGGGAGGGGGTGGCAGGTCCTACATGGGTCATCACAACAATCGGACACCGCGGAGCAAACAGCTTAGAGAGGGAGCTGGGCCTGCCCACCGTGGCAGGGGTGGGGGCAGACTCGCGCCCGCATTTCTGGAATCCTCCTGTCTGCAATGCAGCTTCCAGTCACGAGGGGCTATCAGGGCTCAGGTAAAGCCGGCCAACACCTGCCTCGCCTCGATTATCCTCACTCACAGAACCTAGCCTTGACCATGTCTTTGGACCGAAGGACCTCTTTCCCAGTTCCCCTCCTGTCCCGGTCCGCTTCCGTCATACTGCCCCAAGCATTTGCTTACACCCAGTGCTCTCCGCCACCAACACCCTTTCTCCAGGCATCACCTCCTTCAGAAAGCTCTCCCAGCCCGACCACTGGGCTGCTTTTTAGGCTCCCACGTGGTCCTGGCTCCTTGGTCACTCATCTGCCCTCACCCCACACCCTGCTCGACCCATGTCTGACTCGGACTCTGTCCAGCACAGGGTCTGGAGCACAGTAGGTGCTCACGGTAGGTCCAGCACGGTAGGTCCACACGGTAGGTGTGGAATGAGGAAGTCTGGCCCTGGATTCCAGGAAGTTCATCCGGCTTTGAGTGAAAGATCCTGGCGTTCTAGCCAGGTGCTGGGAAAAGGGTACCTACCAACTGACAAAAGGTCGATAATTCATCAAAACCCTGACCCCACGTCCGCTTCTGGCAAGAAGACCTCTAGTACCCGTTTGCTCTAGCCTGGAAAGAATTACTGGCGGTACTCCAGGCTCCGCAGTCTGCCAGTCACCAGGGGGTAGTGCCGGACGGGGTCACTGAGCCGCCGACCCCACCCCGTTAGCGAATTGGCTTGGCAGGAAGGCCTGGTCGCAGGTCCTCATGCTCTCTAGGTGACAAGGCCCTGTGCAGAGCTGACCCAGCCCCTTCTTTTAGAAACGGAGACGAGAAGGTGGGCCCCGCTGGGTCTTCCCATTAACTGTGGTCACCTTAACGAAGTTTGGGCTGCGCCTGAAATTTCAAGTGTGAGACCAAGGGTGGTGTCCCCAGGGCTCCCACAGTGGACCGGAAAATTGTGCGCCTCTGGGAAGGGCCAAGGCGCACAGAACTCCCTGGGAGAGCTCATCTATCAGATGTCCGAGAGCCTCCTTCCTTGTTCTCGTCCTGCACTGTGAGCTCCCTGCTCCCCACCATGCCCTAGCCCCAGCCCCAGCTCAGCTGCAATCCCAGGCTGGCGGAACTCCTCTGGCAGGAGTCCCCACACCATGGGGGCTTCGACCTGACCTCCTGCCAGCAACTGCTGGGCTGTTGCACCTGTCTGTCCTAACCCAGGGGGTCCCCTTAGAACCTGCTTTTTTAGAAAACTGTGGCAGTGGGAGGAGCTGTGGCCCTTGCCAGCAATGACAAGATATAGGTCACCTGACCTCTACCCCAGGGCATGGTCTCAAGACCCCAGCATGAGGTATGGTGTGGTGGGGGTCCCCACAGGTAAGGTGGCCTGCCCAAGGTCATGCAGCCTGTGCAGGGAGAGGCAGCCCGATGGTAACGTGCTCTCCTACCCTCGTTTTATCCATTCAGTGCACCTGTGACATAGGTGCAACTGAGCGGCAAGACATAACTCAGCCATGGAGGGCCGCAGCCAGCCAGGTGAGGGAGCTGGGGGCGCTGGCCAGGGCTGGTGTGGAGGCCAGGGAAGGACCCTCGGCACACTCATTTGTGCAACAGGCCCTCTGTGTGTGTGGACACAGCAAGTAAGAAGCAGGACAGGCCTGCCTGTCACAAACTCAGTGGGTGGCCTTGGACAAGCCACACTGCCTCTCTCAAGTGTCAGTGTCCCCACCTGGAAGTGAGCCTGGGCAGGCAGAGGGAGCCCGGGGCGCCATCCCTGCCAGGGCTGAGGCAGACAGGCGGCTCCCGCACCAGCCACACTGCCCAGCCCATGGCCGTGCCCCGAGACATCCCTGCTGGGTGGCTGCAGGCGTCCCATGAGCTGTGACAGCCAGCAGCTGGGCACTTGCCAAGGGCTAGAAGGCAGACAGGCTACCTCCCAGCAGATTCCTGGGAGCCTGCACCTCGGGGCCACGGGGGCTTCCAGGCTGTGTATCCACTTCATGTCCCCTCTGGGTAACCCTGTGGACCCAAGGGCCACCCTTGGAGCAGCTGCCGCACTTGGCAGCAGCCCCGCCCTGGGCCCGAAGCAGGCTTGGTCCCTCTTTGAAGCCCAGACAGACAAGAGCACAGCGACACAGGCAGGACCGAAGGAAGTTTATTCACGCCAATGAGCGGCATGAGGGAGTGGACCCCGTATCTCCAGAAAGCACAAGACCCCTCAAGCCTGGGCCTTCCCTGAGACAGGTCTTCTGCTTTTCCAAACTACACAGGGTGCACGGTTTACCAAGCCTCCCAGGGACAGGCCGCTTGGGGCCTGGAGGGCTGCCGCGCACTTTCTAGCTACGTCCACCTGGCCCGGGGCACTGCTCTGTGCAGAAAGACTTCCACGCCAGTCAAGTGTCAAAACAAAAGCATCTGCAAAGACAACAGAGCCCTCAGCATCTGGCACGACCAGCACGAAGCAGCCCTTGGCTTTCAGGGCGAGTGTCAGGGATTGCTTGGTGGACGGAGTGTTAGCACATCAGGGAAAAGCACGATTCCTGGAGCGGGTGCATGCACGGTCTGGAGTGTGGTAGGGGAACTGGAGTCTCGCCCACAGAAGACTCAATTCAATAAAGCCCGGCCAACTTGGGCCAATATTCAACGTGGAAAGCAGCTTTCAAGCTGGGAGCTCTTGTAGCCAAACGTCTCGCAAAGCTTTCAGTCGGCAAGTCTTCTTCTAAATTCCCTTGGGCACGGCCTGAATTACACCTGTGCCCACTGCACTGCCGCTCGTAGACTTTTCAAAGCACACTTTAATTGATGCTAATGCGTTTTGATTCAGGGATGCAGACAGACACCACGCTCCTTCACAGAGCAGGTCTGAAGAGTGTGTGGCGACCAGCAGCTGTCCTATGGACCTGACAGGCTGGCCTGTGGACACGAAGCCAAAGGTCCCACATGGGGGTCTGCTCTGCGGGAGAGACTCCAGCTGGACTGACCATGGGACGTTAGCCGGCACCCAGTGACCCCAAGGGTTTGGCCCACGAGACAGAAAGGAGAACGTCATGGGAAAAAAACGGCACGGACACACACAGGGCTTCCAGACACCATCCAGTAATTACCGTGTGACAGAGCCTATGGGTAGTGCTGATTTGATTGGGCTGGAATTACTGGTAAATTACATCTCTCTATAAGCACATATAAAAGGAGTGTTACTGAAAGTCGTAGGACAGCTTCCGGGGAGTCATGAACTCTCTCACGATCTCGTCCGTGACCCCCTTGCGCCTGGCCTGGTGCTCGGCGATCAAGGGCTGCAGAACCTCTATGAGCGTCTTCTTGAGCTCGCCAGTGAGCATGTCGCCGCTGGTGTAGTCCTGCCCGGAAGGAGACAGACCACAGTGACAGGCGGCTCACGCGCCTGGGCCCCCGCCTCCTCTGGGCGCCAGCCCAGCCCGCAGCACCCGCGCAGAGCCTGGCACAGGGGTGATGCCCGGAAGTGAAAAGATGTGCACCTTCCCTGGTGCTCTTCTCCAAATGCCGGGTCCTGCCTGCCGCGCAGCCCCGCGTCGCCGCCCCCGCCCTCTCTGCCAGTCGGAGCTCCACGCGCGCCAGCCGGCCGGCAGCTCCCTCTCGGCCTCCCGCTCCTGTGGCTCCGACACAGCGTCCCCTGTGCTGTGCCGTCTGCTCTGCACTGTTCGCTACAACCAGTTTCAACGTGTTTGCGCGCAGAGTCCTCAGTCAGGATCAGCTCCGTGGGAAGGTTCCGAGGACCGGAAACCCGAGGAAAGGCTACACGTACTGTTTGGCCTCCTCCTACCCCTCACCCAACTGCTGCCGAGAGTCCACACCAGGACCCTCACCTCCCCTGGGCGAGCCTCGGGGCCCTGCCCGCACCACAGCCACGCATGGCCACGCTGACTCAGTGCGGGCGGTGTCAGAACTGAGATTCTGTCCTGTTGGAGTTCCCTAGTCCGCGGTGTCCAGCCAGGGAGACCACTGTGAGTGGCAACCACAGCCTGTGCGTTGCTTTGTGTACTGTCACCGGGCTTCCTGGCACGTGGCCAAGGGCAGACATACCTCCTCACTTTTCACCTCGTCTCAGCTGAGGGTCTGTTGCCAAGGCCGAGCCCAGAGGCTCCGACCACCCTAAGCTCAGCTGCCAGACCGCCCCGTCCCCCATGTCCTCCACGAGAGAGGCTGGACCCTGCGGCCTCCGGCCTCACCTTCCTGATCTGCTCGAGCTTGTCATCGTCCTCGAGGAAGAAGGTCAGGTACATGAAGGACACGTCCACGTCACAGTTGCCTCCGAACTGCCTGTGCTCCTCGACGGTGTCTCTGCCTCCAGAAAACGCATGCTTGTTGACCTGCGGCGGCAAGAGCACAGAGATGCAGGGGCCGGGCCGCTGCGCGTGGAAGTCGGCTGGGAGCCGAGGGTGCAAGTCGGGCCAGAGGCTGCTTCTGCCCCGTCAGGTCTCTGCGCAGGAGGCTGGGGCTCACAGTCGGGAGGAGGAGCCCCGTAAACTGCTCCTGCCTGCCTGGTGAGTCCGGGTCCGTGCCAATGTGGCCAACTGAAGGGGGGCGGGGAGGTTGGCTCTGGACCCCCACCCCCACGACAGACAGAACAGAGCTGGAATGTGGGTGAAGCATCCTCCAGGGATGGACGGACACAAGGTCCTTCGGGTAAGACAGACAACCTGGGAACGGGGCTGCTGCCTTCGGCGGTGCGGGCGGGAGGACGGGAGCCCCCAGAAAGGGGCTCGAAAGGGAGAGCAGAGCCCAGGAGACGCGCAGAGGGCGCCAGGCCCGCAGGCACCCCACCCGAAGCATGCAGTCCCCAGAGCTGAGTAAAGACTCAGAAACTAGCACAGTGGTTTTGGAATCACTGAAGATCGTCTTGGGGGAAATCAGGGCCAAGAAGCCAGAGAAGGAAAGCCAAAAAGGGACAAAGTCTCAACTTTCTTCCCATGAGCACATGAGAGACCCACCATGTACAAATGTCACCCTATTTTTCTTTCCTGGGGAAAAGGGTGGGTAGAGCTGGCGGTGCCCATGTGGAGAAGCTTACTCCCCCTCCCAGGACCACCCAGCAATTACTGGCGGGCTGCGCCGGGACCCTGGGCAGGCAGCAGGCGGACGCCGGGGCAGAGGCCGTCAGGTGGCAGGGGGTGGCACCTGCTCTTGCCCCGGCACAGGGGAAGCGTGAATGGCTGCATGCTGGGCGCGGGCAGAGTAAGACAACGACCCATTCATTCTTCCCTCTCCTTCACAAAACAAGAGAGCAAGCTGCAGAACAAAATCAACGTAAACAAACTGCACCAACCATGCAACGACAAAACAAACAAGAAGAGAAAGCACCAGGACGGGGTTCTCCTGAGCTCTGGTACCCTGGGCAGGCCTGCACAAGCCTTTTCCTGTGCTCAGACTCGCAGGCCAAGCCAGGTTGCTGCTGGGCCTCAGGGAAGACAGTCTTGAGAACAGAGCTTCCCACGCTCCCAGGGCTGGTTTAAAGGCTATCCAAGGGGGGCTCCTGGGTGGCTCAGTGGGTTAAGCCTCTGCCTTCAGCTTAGGTCATGATCCCAGGGTCCTTGAGATCAGTACAGCCACTCCCGCTTCACAGATGTCTCACCTGGACACCAAGGTCACTCGCCAATGGCAGTGCACAGACAACCTGGGGTTCCTGACTCTAGGCCACGGGAGGGCCCATGCAATGGGGGAGCTGGGGTCCGGTCCTAACCCCCCCACTCCCCAGCTGAGTGGAGGTAGGAAACTGCCTGGTCCCTCTGAGTCTTGATGTCCTTGCTTACAAGACGAACATGGCCTGCCGGTGGTTGGTAGGAATCAGTGAGATGACACAGGCGAGCACGTGGCAGTGCCCAGTACGGCTGCTGCTGCTGTTTGCAGGAGGCCTGGGGCAGATGCCCCGTGCCGGCTGGTGTGAGGTGGATTCTGGACTGGAAGGTGGGCGTGGGGACTGACCCTGTCCTGCCACACAGGCTGCTCACAACTCTTGTGGCCTCTGCAGCTGTGTGCTTCCTGACCTCACGCTACTGCCGGCCCACCCTCGGGGCCTTTGCTCATCCCTAAATGAATGAAAAATAATTTGGTCCCAAAAATGACCTCCTTAAAACAACTAAAAAACCAAAGTGCCTCCCCTCTTGGACAGAAGAGGAACACCCTCCTCGCCTCCCGCCCCCGCGTGTGGACTCCAGGCTTTGGAAGGTCCAGCCAGTAGAGAAAGGGCAGGAACAAGCCCCGAACATAGCAGCTTCTACGAGAGGGCGGCGGAGTCGGCGGGGCTGTTTCCTGGAAGAGGCTCGGGACAGGATGGGTCCCCTCGCTGTCCGCTAGGACCCGCCTAGGACGCCGGAAGGGCCAGCACCAGTGGAGGGTTGCATCACACACCTCAGATACAGATTTAGTCACTCCTGCTGTGAAGTTCCCACCCACAAACACACACTAGATTCCAAATAAAATGTCAGTAGCTTCATGGGACAGGGAAGGGGGTTGTACCTGTACTGGCAGTTCAGACCCTGCGAGCAGCAAAAGCAGGGCCCTGGGAAACAAAAAAGCTCAAATAGGTTCCTAACTCTCATTTCTTTGGTGACCTGACAAAAATGTGCTGACTGCCCGATGCATGCTGGGACGGCCACGACTGTCCTGATGAAGGACCCCCACCCATTCCCAGTCTCTGTGGGAACATGTGCCCCTAAGCCCCACCTTGGCCAGGGTGGTCATCTTCTCTGGCCCTCATCCCTCTAAAGGTGCTCCCCACTGTCTCCCCATGAGAAATCAAGCCAGAAAACATAAAGCACCCGGTCCATCTGCTGGACTACGGCTGCTGCTTGGAAATGTAGTGGAATACGTTCCATCATTAAATAAACTGCCATGGGACATCCGGGTGGCTTTGTCACTTAAGCGTCTGCCTTGGCTCAGGTCATGATCTCAGGGTCCTGGGATGGAGCCTGCTTCTCCCTCTCTCTGTGTCACTCCTCCCACTCATGCTCTCTCTCGCTCTCTTTCAAATAAATAAAATCCTAAAAAAAGAAAACTGCCAGGACTTTGCTTCCAGAGTAGAGCACTGGTGAGAAAAGCAGAGAAGAAAAAACCAAAATTTTGCCTAAATGAAAGGACAAAGTCAAGTTCACCTGGTGTCTGGGCGCAGGGACAGGCCGCCTGGAGTTCGCAGGCAGTGGCTGTAACTGACCTTGGACCCCAGCGCCGTGGCAGAGGACGCTGGAAGGACAGTCACATGATGCCTGTGCGTCTTACGCACACCTACTCTGTGTACGCGGGTTGCCCCTCCGGACCGGACAGTGCTCACCTTGGTCTTGATCTGCTTGGCGGTGTCCGTGAGGAAGATGGAGGAGTTGGGGTCACTGGCGCTCATCTTGGTCTGGGCCCCCTGCAGAGCGGGGAAGAAGGTGGAGTGCAGCAGGGCTGGTTTAGGGTAGCCGATCCTGGGGGCGACGTCTCTTGTCATCCTGAAGTATGGATCCTGTGGGGGGAGAGGGGACTGAGGACAGCCGGCAGAAACAGGCCGGCTGTCAGCCTGGGAGTACGTCCGCGGCCTCCGTGGGAAGCTCCCAGCTCCCAGGCAGCTTACAGGATTGCCCCCCGCCCAGCACCTTTTAAAACCTCCTTTCCCATCAAGGAGTGCAGCACCCCGGACCGATGGACGCCTCGCCCCGCCTGCTGACCTGGTCGATGGCACAGGGGATGAGGCACTGGATGTCCGTCCTGTCTCGGAAGATCTGAGGGAAGGAGTTGCTGAAGGAGGGGGCAGCCTGGATGGCAGGAAAGCTGATCTTCCCTGAAAAGCATAAACGAAGTATTTTTACACAGGATGTCGACTCCTGTTCTGGTTAATTCACCCAGCAAAAGGGATGAACACGAACAGGCGTCCTCCCCTTTAGAGAAGCAACCATCACTCAAGAGAATCTGAAACCACAGAACAGTAGGGAAGAGAGATGATCTCCAGTCCCACGGTGGATCGATCTCCGTTTTCTCGGCTTCCCTCTGCATTTCTGTGGTGACTGCACGCTATACTTTTCCCTCACTTGGGTGGTTGCTACGTGTTTCTGTCCCGTAAACGTGGCAGGGAGTGTTTCGCCCGTCTCTACCCATAGGCACATAGGTTGTTCCTCACCTATGATCGTATAAATTCTGGTACCTGGAACCCCGAACTGTTCTCAGTACTTTGGACGTTGCTGTCACGATTACTGCTGCTATTTACTCAGACCTGTACAAGGGGTCCAAGGGCACCGACCTTCATGCGACCTCTGACGAACGGTGCTGGGCCAGCCCCTGCCATCCGTGCAACATGGCACACTCATGCTGCCACCACCACCAGCGCCCCGCTCACACACAGAGCAGCGGTGGCCATTCCCTGTGTGTGGGTGCCAGGCTGTGCTCGGGGCCAACCCCAGGCCTGTCTGCTGCTCCCAACTCTACGAAAAAGTACCGTATGGCTCCCATCTTACAGCCACGGACTTTCAGGCTCAGACTGCTGACACAGCCGGCCGCAGCTAATACACCACAAGCAGGCGGCTGGGCCAGGATTCAAACCCGGGTGCTTCGCAGCACAGTGTGCAACTAGGCATAGGTCTGTCTCTCGTTTGCCCAGGGCCGCCTTCCCTGAGACATCTTCCCAGGAAATGCTGGCCTTCCAAGGATAAAAACCCTTTCAAAAGCACAGGGT
The DNA here is from genome assembly GCF_022355385.1 of Mustela nigripes. NCBI lineage: Eukaryota > Metazoa > Chordata > Mammalia > Carnivora > Mustelidae > Mustela > Mustela nigripes. The sequence goes on from NC_081569.1 coordinate 140,534,291, forward strand.
TTATGCCCCAATTGTCAGGAATTCATCTCACTGAAACATTCAAGGGTCTTGCTCATGTGAAAAGACTCCCAGTGAGGCCTCTCCATGGCATTTCTGCACTTGTCCCTGAAGGTCCCCTCGCCGCCAGGGCCCCAGGCGGTGTCCCCTCCCAGTGGGGCAAACTCTCCCACGCGGCACCCACACGCACACTCGGGGATGCTGTCCCGGGCTCGCGGCTGCTCGGCCTGGAGCCGGGTTGCAGAAACAAAACACGGAAGAGGATCAGGAGACCCACAAGTCTCAGGGATCAATTCTTAGCTTTGGGAGCTAAGGGTCTAGAAGGAGAAGGCTGATGTGTCTGACAGGCACGGAAGTACACGGAAAGGGACACGAGTGTGTGTGCAGGGGGCCGAGCCGTAGAAGGACAGTGAGGGCGGGCAGGGTGGGCACCACAGGGCTTCCGGCCACGTCCCTCCTCTTATGGGGGAAACGGAGGCTCTGGCCTCTACTAGAGGCGCCTGCATGGGCTGGGACTCCGCAAGCAGGCAGAGGAGCTCTAGTCATCCCCACCCGTCTCCTCCTTTCTTCCAAGCCTCTTAGTGGGTGACTGAGGGGTGACAGATGGTCCCCGGAAGTGCAGCACAAGGCCTGGAAATGGGGCTGCAGGCATTGCTCCAGCTCCTCCGGTTCCTGGCAAAGACCTGCCCGTGGGGTTGCTGTGGGGAGGCGAGGGGCGAGGGATGCCACCTGACAGGCCGCTGGGCCCCGGGGCAGACGCTGGTGCTTCACCCCGGGACGCAGGCCACGGCGAGCTCCTTACCGATGGAGTCACTGTCGGTGAAACCAAAAATGCCTTTCACTTGGTTGAAGGTAACGTGCTTCTGAATCTTCACCACGTTCTTGTAGAAGCCCGGGCTCATCCTGCAGACAAATGGGATCAAACCGCAGGCTCAGAGGGTGGCTTCCCGCCGAGGCCGAAGCAGTGGATGGTGAAACCTGAGCGTGCACGTGTGGGCCGAGGACACGGACCGGGCAGGAAGGTGCCCAGAAGGCATCTTGAGGGAGAGAGAGCTACTGCAGGCCAAGCGGAGCTGCCAGGGAGGTGTGGAAACCAGTGTGAGACCGACGTCGGATGCCGGGCCGATGAGGCAAGAACACGCTCGGACTCAGGGACGGACGGGGAGCATTTAAGCTCCGCCTGAAGGGGCGCCTGGGTGGCTCAGTGGGTTAGGGCCTCTGCCTTCGGCTCAGGTCATGATCCCAGAGTCCTGGGATCGAGCCCCACATTGGGCTCTCTGCTTGGCAGAGAGCCTGCTTCCTCCTCTCTCTCTGCCTGCCTCTCTGCCTACTTGTGATCTCTGTCTGTCAAATAAATAAATAAACAAAATCTTAAAAAAATAAAAAATAAAAAAAAAAATAAACTCTGCCCGAAAAGAAACCTAAAACCACCCAACAACATAAAAACTCTGTCAACGGTCAGGTATGCTGCAGAGCTTCCAGTCTGGGAGCCCCAAGGGAGTCTTCGCGTGAGACCGACTCTGTTCTGTGTTGTGCTGCTAGAGAGTATCTGCAGAGAAACCAATACGTCCAGTTACCACGGCCCTGTCCACCATCGGCAGCCATGCTGTCCGGGCAGGCTGACCCCGTGCCCAGCCACAGGGCTGGGCCACTGTGGCTGGTTCAAGCAACCGGACGCTCTCTCCTGGATGGTGAGGGATGTGGGTATGAGGCCTGGAGCTGTGGCAGCCATTCTGTTGCCAGAAGGACCTAGGCTAAGGATGAAGCAAATACAGGGCAGCGCAGAACCCAGAGGAACTTCTTACACATGCTCAGCAGCTCTACTCTCCACCCAACCAGGTGTCAGGCCCCACAAAGGAAGGGGAAAAGTGGCTTACTATGTGTTTGCATCCCGTGGCAGGAGCCGTGCTAAGTGCTGGACACAAGTTAACACCTCTCAACTCCCCCTTTGACGTAGCAGCCTCGCCTCCACTTTCCAGGGAAAGGCTGAAGCTCTGAGAGGTTTAGGATCAGGGCACATACCCAGCGAGTACACGAGCTGGGATCCAAACCCAGGCTTGTCTGGCCACAATGCCTATGCTTCTCTCACATCTCACAGTTTTGAAAGGTGAAGACTTTTGCCCCTGGATGGAGACTCCTGAATGTCTTTGGACAGACAGCGGGGTGTGGGGCTGGGGTATCAGAATCCAGAGGCACCGGCTGCCTGGGGCTGGGTCAGCCACGAGGCAGGGAGAACCGTAAAGGCAAAGGCTTCACACCGTGGTCTGTGCGGAGTGGGGCGGAGTCCCACTTGGGAGGGAGAGAGGGACTTTCACTTAGCAGCCTGCTCAGTTTTGGCCCAGGGCACTGGTCGGGGGCGGGGGTGGGCTGTGTTAGAGAGAGAGGGAAGACACACCGGGAACCTTGCCATAAGCGAAGTGCTCCCAACACGGGTGCTCCCCGCAAAGATGCCTGCTTTGTGGTCCTGCTGACACAGTTACTATTTCCTGTCGGAGGGGTCCTGGGAGACTGCAGGAGGCCCCACACTGCTTACACCTGGTGAGGACAAGCAGCCATCTGCCACCCAGGGGAGAGGGCCATGGCAAACGCTCTGTGCATCCTCAGGGAGAGGCAACGGCAAATTCTGGCAAATCAGCCAGTGGCCAACCTTCCTCCAGCCGCGGTCACACTGCACAAGACGGCCTCCAGTCCCCACGGGAGGGAGAGTCTACAGCACCCCAGTGACAGGACTGCAGCCCTGTGGTGTCTGAGCAGCATTTCTGAGTAAGACAGCCCTGACCTTTCTTGGAAGGGGAGTTCCTTCTCTGCCAGCCAGTGCTCGTGCCGTGCAGGCTGGAGGCTGTGAGTGCATCCAGGAGGGGCATTGGTTCCCTGCGCGCCCGGTGACCTTACACAGGGAACCAAGGACAGGGTTTTAAAGCTGAATGTGATTTGAGATCGTATGTTTGCCAAGCACTCACCAGCTACTGCTCGAAGGCCACATTATGTGTAGTACCTCATCAAGTCCTCATGACTCTGTTACAGGCACCAGGACCTCCTGACCGCAGGGTGAACCCCCCTTGCTTTGTCCTCACGGCACTCATTATCACCTGGTTGTCACCTGTTAACTGCCTGCTCCCGCCACGAGTAGCTAACCGGACACAGTTGCAGGATGATGGCCTCGCCAGCAGCGGTGTTCCTGGCACCAGTGTGGCCTACTGACTGTATGAATGAGCAGGCTGAGCCGTCCCTCAGGGCTCCTGGCAGGAAGGGCTCTCTGGGCCCACACTCAGGGCCAGAGATGTGTGTGGGGACAGGGTGTCTGGAGCCAGCTGGCCTGCTCTGGGCTTCTTGGCCTGCAGGGCCCTCACCACTCTGCTCCTGCCCAAAGACAGGGTGGAAGCTGGCCTGGTTGTAGTTCCAGCTCCTGAAGACCAGGAAGGAGCTTTGTTAAATCAAAGCTCTGGATTTTGAGTTAAATTTCAAGATAAAAAAGAAGCTCAACTGTTAAAAACAAAAACCAAAAACCTCTTGAAGGGAATAAGATGTTTTAAAGCAGGATTTAACTTTTAAAACTTCCCTCTTGACCTTAGGTTCAACCTAAGAGCTCTTTCTGGGAAGAGGCAGCAGAGACCCTTCGGTTCACGGTTGTCTGGGCTTTCGTCTCCACTCGGAGCTCAGCAAGGGAGAGAAGCTCCTGCTGAGCAAAGAGGACGCACAGGGCGGTCAGCGGAGAGGCAGGCCGCGCAAGTTGCTGCAGGCCCCATGTTCTCTCAGGATTTGCTGGGAGCATGCTGGGTCGTGGGGCGGACCCTCGCGAGCACCATTCTGGCGTCACCGCTCGGTCATCGCTGTGGATACAGGGGGTGTTCGTTTCACCCCACCAGTCCCTTCAGCTCAGCGAGGCAGGCACTCCGCTCGGCTCACTGCTGGGTTCCCAGGGCCCCGGAGGACCCGGCCGCAGAGAGCTCTCCATGACTGTTGGTCTTACTGACCCAGTGGAACAGGGCCACCCCTGACCCCGAGGATGACAGAAGTGGGAGGGGGTGGGGAGTGACACAACCATCTGTGCTTTACGGGGAGCGCTGGCTGGTGGGGGACCGAGGCTGTGAGGGGCTGCCATGGGAGGCAAGAGGTGGCACCAGAGGACACGGTGACTGGGCAGTTGCCAGCTCGGCCCGGCCCTGAAAAGAGCAGCAGGACCCAGGGTGTGGCTATGTGCTCGAGCAGGCGAATCAAGAATTCTTAAGGGGAGCACCTGGGTGGCTCAGTGGGTTAAGCCTCTGCCTTTGGCTCAGGTCATGATCTCAGGGTCCTGGGATCGAGCCCCCGCTCGGGCTCTCTCCTCAGCGGGGAGCCTGCTTCCCCCTCTCTTTCTCTCTGCCTGCCTCTCTGCCTACTTGTGATCTCTCTCTCTCTCTGTGTCAAATAAATAAATTAAAAAAAAAAAAAAAAAAGAATTCTTAAGGAATGAGGGGCGAGAGAGAAAATAAAGCACCATGAAAATGACACCAGCGATCACATCTAGGGTCTCATGTAACCCTACTTCGTGGACCAGGCTTGCTGCGACTCATGAGCTCTAAAGAGAGGTGACAGGGCTCGACCTGGGTCTGTTTCCCTCCTTCAAAGATCATGTCTCCTCAAGGACACAATGCCTCTATGCCCAGAGAGAAGGGATTTAAAAAATCTCACAGGTAAAATGAGAAAGTTAGGAACTCAGGTACTAGTTGGTGGAAAGGCCAGACCTCTTACGAAGGCAGCTATTTCTGTGGCTAGAAGCCACCCTCGGAGGCAGTCCTGTAGCCGGACAAGTTTGGGGGAAATGGTAGTGAGCAAGTTCCTCGCGCTCCGTGCGAACCCCGCCCGACCCAGCTTCTACAGCACTCCGTCCTGGCCTGGTAGTGAGCCTGCCGGATACGGCCACACCCCTCCCCAAGGACAAGTGCCTGGGGGCGGAGTGGGGGGGGCACTGCCTCTCAGGTGCTCAGAAAGTACCTGCCCAGCAGAACGTATTCTTATTGGGACACTTGACAGAGTCTTGTTTTTCTAACACAGTTCTTGGCAATTATCTGGGATGAAGACCTTGGAAATTTCAATTCAGGGTCGCCTGGGTGGCTCAGTGGGTTAAGCATCTGCCTTCGGCTCAGGTCATGATCCCAGGGTCCTGGGATTGAGTCCCACATTGGGCTCCCTGCTTCTCCCTCTACCTGTGCTCCCCCTGCTCACGCTTGCTCGCTATTTCTCTGACAAATAAATAAAATCTTAAAAAAAAAGTTTCGAGGATTTTCTGGATGTGTATTTTAGCTATGGAGTGGCTGACTTAAAGAACTGGACTGTGAGGGGACCGTGCACCAGCGAATCTTTTCTCTGTGAGGAAAAAGGGACGCCGAGAAAGAGAAAGACCCTCACTGGCCGATTGACCGTCCTTGGAGAGAAACTACAATTCTGTCTCAAGCTGGGGATGGAAACCTCAGCTGGTGAACGAGAGCAAGAAACCACATCCTAACGTTTCATAAAGGAGGGAAAACATTCCCCAGATCTTAGGACCATTTCAGACGTGTCTGACTCTGCCGTGGCCGCGAGGAGCTGCTTCTGCATCCGCTTCTCTCTCCAGAAGGCAGCCGGGCACTCTCTCCTTACCCCATGTAGTCCAGGTCAGAGAAGATGAAAGTCTTGTTGATGTCAAAGCCGCAGGCAATGATGTCCTTGGCGTTCTCCACGGCGTAGCCGTAGGCCTGGTCCAGGGTCAGGTCTTTCCACAGGTACTTCTCGTCATCCGTCATCTGGATGACCAAGGGCACGTTGAACACATCCTGCAGCCACCTACGAGACACATGGGAAGAAGGTTGCCACCTCGTTTCCCCGGTGTGCGTCTGAAATCGCAGTTCCTACTGAGAGTGTACGTAAAACTTTCTTGTCTACACAGTCACATAGTCTTACGTTGTGGAGCTGGACTACTACATTTACTTAACGTGGAAGGGCCTGCGCTCAGCTCTGTGCCAGCTGCTTTATGCTGGTCACAATTTTAGGAGGTGTTACCACCCCCTCCTGCAGATGTGGAAACGAAGGCTCAGGGAAGTGACTGCTACGGTCACAGGGACAGGGACAGGTGGAGATGGGCTGGCTGACTCCAAAGCTGGGCTTGCTCCATGACGCCACACTTTCTAACGTGACAGCGGGACCAGAGTCACCAAGTCACAATAGCACCCATCCCCTCGCACCTTAACGACACAGACGAGATCTGTCTTGTCATCTAACATGGTCTGTGAGTACCATTCCAGATTCACTAATAAAAGGGACAAAAGGCATACGGTTCAATACTTACTTTGTGAAGATAAACGGGATGAGATGACCTACATGCATTGCTTCAGAAGAGGGGCCCCTGCCCGTGTACAGATAAAATGGCTTCTTATTCTCGTAGGCATCAAGAATCTGGTTCATATCTCTAAAGGAAAGAGGAGAAAAGGAAATGGTGTGACTTTTCTGAGAAACACTAAGGCGCTAATGCTTGGCAAAGACGGAGAAAACACGACACCGTGATAAGTAGCCCTTGCTGCCTGTCTTAGAAAATTGGCAGGAAACATCTACTGACATGATGTGTTTCTCCTGTGATTGTTTAAAAAGTGTAAGACACGCAGGTCTGGAATAAAAGCGGGATATGGCTGGGCAGCTAACGGAATTCCTCTGTAAACTTCGAATACCAACGTCCACACACCATCTTCTTTACGCCCGTTCCTGGGAATGACACCAAGCCGACACTACACAATCCTTATCAGAACCCCCAGCCTGGAGACTCCAGAGTCCCAGACTGGGAGACTGCGAGTTCCACACACTCCTGACTCAGGGACAAGAGTGAGGAAGACCTCTTGGGAGTGTGGAGAGGCAGGCCCTAGCAGGAAATCTCCTCTGGGCTTCCTCAGCCAGGCTGGGGCCAAGTGTCTTCAGCTGGGAGTCGTTCTGGATTCATCTGCTCTTCCCCAGGACTGGGGCCCAGGCAATGCACATGAAGGGTTTCCTTGTTGGGCATCAGAATCACTGGTCACGTTACATCTACCCGGGTCCTACCTTCAGAGATTCCGATTCAGGGGGTCTGGGGTGATGCCTGGGGATCTGTATTTTTAAAGAGCCCCCTCAGCGATCGCCAAGTTTGCCAGGGTGTGAGACCACCGCTCTAGGGTGTAAATGTTCTTTCTCAACAACGTGTCCCAAAATAAAAGAGGACCTTTCTGGGGTTTCTAAAAAGTGACTCCTCCTCACATCCCTCACCAAGGGTTAACAGTGCTCCTGGGATGATGGTTTGTGTGTGTGTGCGCCTTTTTTTTTTTTTTTTTTTTTTAAACTTCCAGGCACCCGTCATACACTGCTTTTAAATAAGGAAAGAATTTAAAAAACTTAATTTTGGAAGAAAAAAGAGTCCTTCTCTGGTTTTTACAATTAACCAAATCTAACTTTTATGGGTTTATAGGAGAGAAGAAACCCAAAATTGAAAATAGCCCACATGTCCAGCAACCGGTGAATGGATAAACAAAAAAACGGGGTGTACCTATTCAGCAGGTCTTCAGCACCTCCTTCTTATACCCACTCGTCAGGTATGAGGGAGGGAAGTACGAACACCTGATGCCACAAGGCAGAACCTTGAAAACACGAGGGTTGCCAGTGGTTGTGGCGCAAGGAGGGGGGGTTGGAGGAGCGACTGCTCCTGGGGACGGGGTTTCTTCCTGGGGTGGTGAGAATGTTCTGGAATTAACAAGTGGTGGTGACTATTGCATAACCTTATGAATATACTAAAGGCTACTTTAAAAACGTGAATTGCATACTTTAAAAACGTGAACTAAATCTTAATGAAGGTAAAAAGCTGTGACTGTATTTCGTCCAGAAAGAGGGCTGAGCAGGGCCTGGAGTTTTCTGCACATGGAACCCGAAGTGTTCTGGCAGGCTGCCGCATTCCGTCCTGTGTGTGCTCTCCCGTAACCAAACATGCAGAGCAAGGAGAACAGAACAACCCGGCCATGGACCATAAAATGGGCTAACTGGTGGGGTGGGTGAGGCAGGAACACTTCCAGAACCTGCCCACTTTCTGATAATTATCTGCACAGAATTACAGTCTCGGGTAGGGATAGTCTCTTCCATGTACACTGTGCTAGTTTCTCTTTTGGTAACAGGGTTTAGGAGCAGGCCCGGACAATAGCAGGAAGGGGCACAGAACTTCAGGAAGCTACTGCTTATCTCGTGGGAAATGCTGAACTTGGATATACTAATCTCTTTTGTCTTTATGACATTTTATGATTTAGAGCACATAATCTGGAATAATCTCATCTGTGGTGTATGTGACCTCCAACTGTGAAGGGAGCAGTTGATAAATGAATGAAGTAAGGGCCCAAGGGTGAAGGGACAGGGCATAGACCCGGAGCCAGTTTTGGGCAGAAGGTGGACCCCAGTCTACAGATGGTGGCTACCACTGTCCCCACAGGAGCACGTGGCTTGAGGGAAGACCCTCCTGATCACATCTGTAATTTGAAGGAGAGGAGGGCAGAAGCCCCGACCTGTGTGAGAAGAAGATGCCTCTGCGCAGGAAGCGGTGTGGTTTCTGGCCCGTGGCTCGCTCTATCCGGTTTACCAGCTCCTTGTCAATTTTACTGCTTCCGAACCGAACTGGAAAAAGAAAATTGGAACAAAGGAGATATAGCCATGTTAGGTGGTGTGAGGTCTGGCGATCCCATATTACTGAAGGGGAAAAACTAGTGTATTGTGTACAATCTTGATGAACCTAGGCTCTTTAGGTTTTCTGCTCCCAGTCCCTTCTCTCAACCCAAAGTCAAATGACCTTCACTGTAGTAAGGAGCGTTAAGATCACAACCAGACAAACAGGAAACAAATTACAGAATAAAACGCTGTTTTCTGGGTGCCTGAGTGGCTCAGCCGGTTAAAGTTTCTGCCTTCGGCTCAGGTCATGATCTCAGGGTCCTGGGATCGAGCCCCGCATCGGGCTCTCCTGCTCAGCAGGGAGCCTGCTTCCTCCTCTCTCTCTCTGCCTGCCTCTGCCTACTTGTGATCTCTCTCTGTCAAATAAATAAATAAATACATACATACAATACAATCTTTAAAACAACAACAACAAAAAACCCCGTTTTCCCTGGGATTGGATTTTGATGGGAAACATACCCAGAATTCAGTCCGGCTAGCAACTTTTCACACTTCCCCTCCCCCAGTTGCTTATGAAGATATAATCTGTTGACACTGACACTGTATTTTAGTATCCTTTAATTGTTGTACTGAATTACGTCTTCAAACGGATTTTCCCTCATTGACTGTCTATACAGTCAATGAGGAAAATGGCTTTTGACTTTGATAAAAACATGTCGGCAATGTTTCCTCACTGGTGATTACCAGTGATCTCAGAGTTAGGACTCCCCTGAGCAGAAAGCCCCGTGAGGAGGTGCTTGCCAGTGGCCACCTGCCCTGTGAGGAGTCACCCTTCTCAAGGTAACTTCCAGCTTTTCAGCTCTACAATTGGTATCACCGGAAGAGAGACTCTGACTTAGGTAATTCATTCCTGACTTTTTTTTTTTTTTTTTTAAAGATTTTATTTATTTATTTGACAGAGATCACAAGCAGGCAGAGAGGCAGGCAGAGAGAGAGGAGGAAGCAGGCTCCCTGCTGAGCAGAGAGCCCGATGTGGGGCTCGATCCAGGACTCTGGGATCATGACCTGAGCTGAAGGCAGAAACTTTAACCGGCTGAGCCACTCAGGCACCCAGAAAACAGCGTTTTATTCTGTAATTTGTTTCCTGTTTGTCTGGTTGTGATCTTAACGCTCCTTACTACAGTGAAGGTCATTTGACTTAACCCACTGAGCCACCCAGGCGCCCCCATTCCTGACTTTAATCATTAAGTGAGAGGTGATCTATCTATTTATTTATTTATTCATTTAAAAATAAATAAAGAAGATTTAATTAATTAATTTAAAAATTTTTATTTTTTATTTTCTTACTTATTTGAAAGAGATCATAAGTAGGCAGAGAGGCAGGCAGAAAGAGAGAGGAGGAAGCAGGCTCTCTGCTGCGCAGAGAGAGCCCGATGCGGGGCCCGATCCCAGGACCCTGAGATTATCATGACCTGAGCCGAAGGCAGAGGCTTTAACCCACTGAGCCACCCAGGCACCCCGTGAGAGGTGATTTAAATGACTGCAAAGATGCCATTCTAATAGACCTTTCCCTCAAGTTCTAAATCACTCAAAAAAAAAAAAAAAAAAAAAAAAAAGGAAAAACCTTCTACTAAGCTCTCTACTATGCATGGTTATTCTGAACTAAGTTTTACATTGTTATTTCAGTTGAAAAGAATCTTTTGGGAATGGACTGCATGACCAAAAAATTTTAGGATCTATTTTTTTCTTGGCATTGAAGCTTGACTGAGCTTATAATTCAAAATTAAAAACAAAAACACACCAGTGGGATCAACTCGAGGGAATCACTTGTATAAGCTGGGGCTTCTCCCAGGACCTACCAATGAGCTTGTCATAGTCAATGCCCTTGGCGCTGCTCGTCTGGACTGTCCACGGGTCCACAAAATCCTCCTCAGCTTCTGCGGATCCCAGGCCACTATCGCTCTCAGGTGCTGAGTTCTCTGGAGGGCAGTCGGCCTTGTAGTCCTCCCCCACCACCGCTTTGTAGCTCATTTTCAATGATAACAACATCTTCACTGCAGAATCGATTTCCTCCTGGACAAAGGAAACGAGCATGAAGGCCAGTAATACACCAGAGCGAACGTTCTGCCGAAGGGGACTACTGTCACAGGGCAGGCACCGCGTAAATGCCCTCACACGTGTTCCCTCCTTAGCCTCACAGCACCCCTCGGAGGCAGGCACCATCGTCCCTGTGCTGTTCCAGCTGGAGACGCTGAGACTCAGCGAGGTGAAGGAGCTTGCCGATGGACACACAGCAAGTCGTGGTCTGAAATGTCTCTCATTTTTGTGCTGTTTTAGCGCTGCGGATCAGTACCGCAAATGCTATGGGACAAACAGACACGGCACACACTGTTCTTTATGACACACTGAATATACTCAAGATTTCTCAAATGCCACCGATGCCAGAGAATGTGTGTGACAAGCTCCCTGGACTGAGTATAAGGAATTCTACATCGGATCTTGTTTTTATGTTTTACAGCTGAGAGGAGTATTTGTGGAGGCTTAAATAATGCCACTGAGGACAGTACCGCAACTCTAGACATCAGGGAAACAGAAAAAGGCAAGGAAAAACACAGGCTTTCAAGTCCTAAATTAAGGAGGGATGCAGTGAGAAACAGTTGTATTACTGTATTTTGGAGTCTTATCAAGCTGTCCAGAGTGTTTGCACACTGAGTGTTTAAAAATAAGCATAAGAAAAACAAATGTAAAATTATATCCTTGGGTACTCTGGAAATCTGGTAGAGACCTCCTGCTCCAGAAGCCCACACGAGCCACCCACGAAGGCCGGCCCCTGGAAGAGGAGGCCTAATTAGGCAGATTAGTCATGTTGTGCCCCAAAACTCTGCTCCTGTAACTGGCCTTGCTGGATTAGATCACAAACAAAGAATATACACAGGCCAATTTGCTTGGCAAAGGAAGTACAAACATTCCCATTCAGAGTGTACACATCCTGTTCTATGAAGCCGACTTCCTAAGTGGAGAGACATATCACTGAACTCCATTCAGAGGAAACTGCTGCGTGAGGTACGGCCCCAAGCCACAGAGAACTATTGCCGTGGGGCACTTCTGCAGGCACAGATTTGTGTTTTAAACTCTGAAACAACCAGGAATTTGTTATTACAATGAATTAGAATTGTGGACTTCGTAACATATCTTCTAGAAGAGATAGGCTATCTGCCCAGGTGGGTTAGGTATGTTTTACTCACCTCATTTCTGCAGTGCCTAAGCTCAGTGCAACAAAATAAATGTTTAGCAAGCATGATTTATTGAATTATCCATGGGAAGAATTACCCTGCTCTGAAGGACACTTTAGTCAATACCCTTTTATCACTGGCTGTGTTGACATTGCATACTCTATCTGGTCTAACTCTGTTTGCAACTAGGAAGCTCTCTGAAAGTCAAACACCAGTGTCCCTGCTCAAGAACTGTTTGTAGTCTAGAATGGGATTTAAATGGACAGGCAAGTTTGTGATGACGTGGATGGAATTAGAGGGTATTATGCTAAGTGAAATAAGTCCATCAGAGAAAGACAATTATCATATGATCTCCCTGATATGAGGAAGTTGAGAGGCAACATGGGGGTCTTGGGGGGGTAGGAAAGGAATAAATGAAACAAGATGGGATGGGGAGGGAGACAAACCGTAAGAGACTCTTAATCTCACACAAAAAACCGAGGGTTGGGGGTGGGGTGGGGAGGGGAGAGGGTGGCTGGGTTATGGACACTGGGGAGGGTATGTGCTATGGTGAGTGCGGTGAAGTGTGTAAACCTGGCGATTCACAGACTGTCCCCCGGGGTTAATAATACATTATATGTTAACTAAAAAATAAAAAATCACAATAAATAAATAAATAAATAAATAAATGGTCAGGCAAGCTTGCCTTTCTATTTTCTTGTTCTCAATTTAACATGGACCAGAACACGGAAGCACAATTTAAAAGCTGATGTCCTGGGGGGAGAAAAAAACAAAAGAAGACTATGTACAACCTGATTTTATCTAAAGTTCCAACAAAGGGAGAACTATCTATGGTGGAGGCCTAGGGTAGAGAATGGAGGCAGTGACTGAAGGGGCCTGAGGATGGCTTCTGGGTGCTGCTATCTTGTTTCCTGATCTGGACGCTGGTTACAAGTATGGTTATTTTGTGAAACTTCAGTAAGCTGATTATGAGCTCTGTACGTTTCTGAATAAATGGTGCACTTCAATTTAAAAAGCTTACCTTGGGCGTCTGGGTGGCTCAGTTGGTTAAGCATCTGCCTTCAGCTCAGATCATGATCCCAGGGTCCTGGGACTAAGTCCCACATCAGGTTCCCTGCTTAGCAGGGAGACTGTTTCTCCTTCTACCTCTCCTGCTCGTTATCTCTGCCCAGCCACTGGACCTCTCTCAAAAAAATAAAATCTTAAAAAAAAAAGTTTATGTAAACTAAAAGAAACAGACCCTGCTGTCTTGACCTCTGTGATCCAGCATCATTTCTTGAGTTCTGCCTAAAGTGCTCATGCCCTTGGCCACTGTCTCCCCCCAGAGCCCCTAGATTCTGACCTATGCCCTCAGGAGACACCTTGCTATTTAGTAAGCTGTTACTGAAGCTGGGGATCTTTGCCCTTAGTATACGGAGCAGAAGAGAATGTCGAGGGCCACGGTCAAGACACATGGCAGAGATTGCTGGAGAAAGAGCCCACGGTGCCCTCACCGCATTGGTGTTCCCAAAGTGCTCTAGTATTTTGCATAAAGTGAATTTCTAAAATAGCAGGTGCTTCTGTTGTAACACCTTCCAGGATCAAATTTACTTGTGAATTTTCATCATTTAAGTCTGACTTCATCGTGCAACCTCTGATCTCTCTTGTTGAGAGTCAGTGGACTGCACATATCAAAGAACATACTTGGAAGAGTAAACTGAACTGTGTTAAACCGAACTGTGTTAAGTACTGCTTGTTTAACAATGATTATAACTGCAGGTCACTAAGAACTGCTAGCTAAGAACTTATTAAATGTTACTCAAACTTAATGTTACATCAACACATATACCACTGCCAAGTTTCCAAATATGGATTTAAAGAGCAAACAGTTAACATGTGGGTCCTTTATATATTTCAGATTTTTTTTTTTTTAAAGATTTTATTTATTCATTTGACAAACAGAGATCACAAGAAGGCGGAGAGGCAGGCAGAGATAGAGGGGGAAGCAGGTTCCCCTCTGAGTAGAGAGCCCAATGCAGGGCTTGATCCCAGGACCCTGAGATCATGACCTGAGCCAAAGGCAGAGGCTTTTAACCCACTGAACTGCCCAGGCACCCCTATTTATTTTGGATTTTAAAAAAATAACTTAGTCTCACCCACTGAGTCCTCCCTGGAGGATTCTTCCTGTCATTAGCTAACCCTTTCCCTGGGACATCACTTTCAGTGGTATTTATCTCTTTTAATGTGTGATGGCTTATTTGGGGTCCAAAGAATCAAAGTAAACTGCCAGAGTGGGTGGGAGATGGTTGGCCCCCATCTGGGGAGGACCCCCAGGGCGGGGGCTTCTGAAAAGGACACACAGGGGTTGGAAGTGACAGACGAGGAAGTAGTGGAAGAAGCTGAGTGACCGAAGAGCGGAGGCAGAGCAGAATGAAAGGCAGTGCTCATGTGCATTAAAGACACAGATGGCACGGATCACACTTCTGAAAGGTCCTGCAGCAACAGCAGAGACCTTTCAGAAAAGCACAACCCCATGAGGACAAAGGCAACAAAAAGAGGACCCCAGCAACAAGATTTTGGAAGCCACAGAGTTGCTGGACCGGGAACAACAAATGTGAGGATGTCGTAGAAACACTGAAATTACGCTGCTGGGGGATCTGGGACCGGGGCATCTGGGGAAGTGAGGGTGAACACCGGCTATGAATTAGGAGCACAGGTAGAAAGTCCTTTTAAGAAGCAGCTGCTTGGCTCTCCACCTCCCACCCCCTCCCACCCCCTCCCACCCCAAGCCAGAGGTCCTGTGCTGGAGAGGTCAAGTTACAAGTGTCTAGACTGGGGGTGTTCTGTACAGCAGGGGCAGGGGCAATGCACCGTGAGCAGGGAGGGTGGAGGAGGGCCACACAGCCCAGCTCCTCTGTCCCGCAGAGAACATCAGGAAAACCATCATCAAGAGCTCAGAGATAAAAGGATACTTATTGTACCTAGGAAATGATAATGGGGTGCAACGAGGAAAGAACAGCCAGAAAGCAATGAGCTCACGGAAGTTAAAGATGACAGGATACATGAAAAAGAGTTTACTTTAAAAAAAAAAATGGCAACATAAGAGGTTGAGGAAATATATTTGAAAGAAGAAGAAAACAAAATGGAAAGCACAAGTCAAAACATAAAAGCAGAGGACCAGTTTCTGGGGGAAAAAAGTCCATAAATAAGGAAAGAGAAGAGAAGAATCAGAAACAGAATTTCTCAGAATAAGGGTCAGAAGTTTCTAGTTAGAAAGGATGTACTCATCCCAAGAAATTTCAGAATACTGGAACAACAAGACCTTCCTGCAAATTTCCAGAGAAAACCCAAGGGAACGGAATCTGGTTTCTCACAGCGACCCTGGGAGCTCGGTGAAGACAGATCCCTGGCTTCCGAATTCTGTGAGAAAATCCCCTCTGCCCTAGAATTCCATACCCACTCTTGCTTATCAATCAGACACTACATAAAGATACTTTCAGACATGCAAGATCCCCCCACATTATTTTTTTCAGAGACCATTGGAGGACTTGCTCTATCAAGAGAGTACATACACAAAGGAGTGCCGCACAGGATCGGAAACAGCGACCCAACAGGGAGGTGAGGGAAGGGCCCACGGGGGCAGTGTGGACGGAGAGAGGCAGCAGTCCATCTGAGGCGGAGGAGTCCTGAGCGAGACCTTCTGGAGGTAAGCTGCAGGCTGGCTCACGTGAGCACCTCAGGAGACTCACCTAACTGAAGGGGGCCCGGAGAGCTACACCCATTGCACACAGAAACATGGAACCACCAGGAATGGAGATAAACAGCAACTCCGGGGCAGGAAAGGAAAAACACTCAAACTCAATTCAATGGGGTCAGCTGTCAGTAGCATGGATGCTGTCAGAAGAGCGTCCATGTTGACGCGGGGACATGCACGGGACACCAGAGGGATGGGGAGTGCTGACAGAAGTGTTAACTCCTCCTTTTCTACAGTTAAAGCCCCAAACTTGAATATCAACAAGGAGCAACATAAAAGTGTAATTCTGAGAATCAGCAGAAAGGACTGAAAAGTTCGTTTCTGGGAACAGGCAGGGTGGATGACGGCTGGATTTCAGGGGCTTTTCTTTAGACCACATGTATCAATAAAGGAGGAAATAAATTTAAAGTTAGAGCCAAAATACCTCAGTTACTGAGGGAACAGAGTCTTGGGAACAGTCTGTTCCGGGTAACATGACCCCAGACTTGGCCCAGATGCACAGGCAGAGAATCCGAAAAAACCACATACCTTTGACGCCTTTCCCGCTTTGAGGGACCTCACGAGCTCCCCCTGGGCAGCTATTCTGTTGAACAGTTCCAGCGGGGAGGCACACCCCTGCTCACCGTTGGGCACATCGGCCATCTCTGGGACCTAGGTTGGCAGCTGGCTAAGAGGCTGGAAGAGCTGCTCCGTGGTCCAGACAAAACTGTGGGGGAGGGGGGACAAGGGTGTGGGAGGGAGGGAGAGACTGGTTAACGAGCTGCTGGAGTTTTACCTTTCCTGCGTCTACCCCAGTCCTTCGTCTTTCCACAAACGCTGGAGTTATGATAAAGGACACGGATCAAATAACATTAGTAAAAGTGTAAGCAGAAGCGCGGGGCCATGAAAAAGGAGGAAAGAGGATGAACAGGCACCAGCGATGAGGACTGCAGGAGCTGCGGGACTCACCGGCTGCGGGACTCCTCTGACCAGGACCAAGTGTGCTTCACCCAATGCCAAGCACCCAGGAAAGACTCGAGTTCGGACACGGAGCAAGTACGGAAGTGCTTTGACAAACCCAAGTTCATCCGAGCCAGAAACTTTTGGCGGAACTGCAATTTACTCTTTAAATTGTATTGGGGATGAGTTCCACGCCCTTGCATCCAGAGCCAACAGGTGACTGAGCAAATGGCTTCTTTTGCAGGCCAGCTGCTCTGTTCTCAGATTCAGCAAGGTCTGGGGTCAAGGACAGTCTTATCTAGGATGAGGGTAGGGCCTTATCTGTTCTGGGCTCCAAATGAGGAAAAGGATGTACAGCTTGTCCATTCTACACGCTGTCTCACTTCACAGCAGCCCTCTGAAAAAGGCATACCTGCACCTTTTATTAGTCATAACTTTTAACCTTGAAAAAGGTGGGACAAGAGGGCAGGCCACCTGATGCTGCCTTGGTGCAGAGACTGGCCAAATCATTCCCTTTTGGGTCAGTCACTTCCCCTTTCTGAGGGTCAGCTTCCTCATCGAGAGTGGCACAGTCAGGAACCTTTTCAGCTACCTCAAGGGCTGCTGTGAAAAGAAAGGAGGAAAAACTAGAAGGTACCATGCTGTAAACTGTAAAGCAAGATAGAGATCCATTATGAGTATTATCTGTTAGGGCTCCAGGGCTTGGCTGAACCCTAGCTCCATTTACAACTTGCTGCTTGGCTCCGAATGAGGCAAGGACAGTGACAATGGGCCGGGCCAGGGCAGCCAACTGCCAGCACCTCCGCACCTGCTATCTTTCTGAACACCGTATACACATCCATTCCCTGAAGGCTCATAGCAATCCTGTGAGAGAGATGCTCTTTCCATTTCACAGATGAGCACACCGAGGCACAGAGAGGTTACGAACATCCCCGATACCACGCGAATGGAAGGGATGGGCAGCTACAACTCACTCTCCAGGTTATTTAACTGTAAGGAGTCTCAGCCTCTCAACTGTAAAGTGGGGCCAGCGGTAACACTACCTGCAGGATTGCTGTGTGGATGGTGTGATGGTGCAGGTAAATAGCCAGCCCAGCATGGCCCTCACCCGGCAGGAGAGGTGCAATATGTGACTGCTTTGTGTCCTTAATTATTTGAATTTTTTTCTATGAACTTTACGAACCAAAACCCCAGACCTGAGGGGTCATTTTTCTTTCTTTCTTTTTTTTTAAGTTAAACCTAGCCCCAGTGTGGTGCTTGAACTTGTAACTCCAAGCTCAAGAGTCACATGCGCCACCAACTGAGTCAGCCAGGCACCCTTAGGGTAATTTATTTTTATTATTTTGTTAAATGTTTAAGAAGGATGTAAATTTTAACTAGGCTAATCTTTATATAAATCAACTGATAGCCTAATATCGAAACCAGGATGAGACAGTAACCAGTTTCTTTTCCCTCCTGGCTGAGAATCACCTCGTTTCTGAGAAAAGGGAAGCTGGGTGCCCTAACTCCCTCAGAGAGCACAGCCTGGAGTCAGGAGGCCTGCAAGAGGGAATGCAGAAACTCTGAGGAGCGCTGGAGAGGAGAAACACGCAGGCCCGTATCAAATTACAATCAAAGGGATGAGAATTCCTGCTAGCCACACCTGATCAAACATCATGTCCAGTTCCTTTACACACGATCCCAGATTCGTCCCACCTTCAAAGTTGGATGGCTTGGTATATGCTCTGCGCTAGCAGATGAGAGGTGATGGCTCAGGGAAGTCAGAAGAGCCCCCTGGGATCCCAGCGCCAAAGGAGCTAAGCCAAGATCTGACCCCCAAGCCCCGCTACGCCATGTGTTCCCTTAGCATTTCAGTGGCTCCCCCTGCTTGGAACGGGACAGTTTCCTGTCTCTGCCTGTGCACTGCAGGTGATCTCACTAATTCAGGCGTCAGCTCTTCTCTGCGGCCTTTCCTGGCTCCGGCAGCCAAGCTGATCGATCCACCGTCACTGATCCCCAATACTCTGGTAGGAACTCGATGCCAGCACTCGCATGGCATCGAGTTATTCATGTCTTCTCCACCGGACAGTGAGAGCAAGCTCTGGATTTTTTACTCTTTTGTGTGCTTCTAATGCCTGGCACACAGCACTTTATCAAAACACACTTAGAGAATTAATCGATCTCACAAGTCACCCAGTTCAATATTCTCCCTAAAGCTCATGTCCTCTCATGTTATCTTCACAAGTGCTTGTTCCAGTTTAAGGTAGATTTCCCCCGCATGGACCTGACCCAGCCTCATTTTTAGCATCTTGCCACTGTGCGGACCCTGCTAGGATTTGGGAAGGGCCAGGCTGATGGCATGGCGCCTTCTCCAGGTCTCACACCCTAAGACTAGTTTCTTCAGCCTCTGCCAACGTCCAGCTCCCATCCTCGTCGCTCTCTTTGGAATTCCCTTGGCTTTATCCCTCTCCTTCCTGAAGTGTGGTATCTGGCATGGAACGCAACGGGTGACAGCAGGTAAGGTTCTGAAGTCTGAGGAGGACCAGAAGCATTAGCTTTAAAAATTCCTAAAGAAAAAAATTAAAAAACAAAAACAAAAAAAACCCAAACAAAAAAAACAAATAATAAACAAACAACTTTCCATTAAAAAAAAAAAAAAAAGACGAGGGAACAGCAGATAAGGTCTGCTAGCTCTCATGATCATAAGGTAAACACTGCGTGGGAACCACCCACATGATAAATCTTTTGTGCGTGTATGTATGTGTGCCTGATGCAACCTCTTGAAAGACAGGAAAACTGGCGCCTCTGGGTGGCTCAGTCATTAAGTGTCTGCCTTTGGCTCAGATCATGATCCTGGGGTCCTGGGATTGAGCCCCAGGTCCGCCTCCCTGCTCAGTGGGTGGCCTGCTTCTTCCTCTCCCACTCCCCCTCCTTCTGTTACCTCTCTCGATCTATCTCTGTCAAACAAATAAATAAAATCTTAAAAAAAAGAGAAGACTTTATTTATTTGACAGAGACACAGCGAGAAAGGGAACACAAGCAGTGGGAGTGGGAGAGGGAGAAGCAGGTCCCCCGCTGAGCAGGGAACCTGATGTGGAGCTTGATCCCAGGACTCCGGGATCATGACCTGAGCCGAAGGCAAACACCTAACAACTAAGCCACCCAGGTGTCCCAATAAATAAAATCTTTTTTTTTTAAAAGAGAAGGAAAGAGAACAGAGTCTCTTAGTTCACACGCCCATCCATCTGCCCCCGTTTCGGGTGTCCACTCTCCTTTTTCTCACCATCTAGTCAACACGCTCCTTTACTTCTTTGATAACTTTTGGAATGAAATTTAACTTGAGTTTTTTTTTTTAATATTTTATTTATTTATCTGTCAGTGAGAGATCACAAGTAGGCAGAGAGGTGGGCAGAGAGAGAGAGGAGGAAGCAGGCTACTGGCTGAGCAGAGAGTTCGATGTGGGGCTCGATCCCAGGACCCTGAGATCATGACCTGAACCGAAGGCAGCGGCTTAACCCACTGAGCCACCCAGGCGCCCCTTAACTTGAGGTTTTTAACCCGGAGTTCAGCATGTCTGAAATGACATGGACAGTCTGCATACACACTAGTATGTGCCTGGCTCTAAGTAGAATATCCAGGTTACTTTTTCAGAGGGGTCCGAGGTGCCAAAATTCTATGCACGACTGTCTTAGTGTTTACTGCGTAAAGTGCAAATAGAGCTTTGAATCTGTTCGGAGAGTTGTTTTACCTACTTAACAAAGAGTAAAATCTAAAACGAAGAAACAAAGGTATAATCTGTGAAGTTATCTACCATGTGCTCTGAAAGAAGTATTGGTCATTAGAGTAAAGCCTCACAGTCCCTGGCAGATCCTAGGGCACCTTTAAAGAGAAAGCTAAAAAGCTCTTTAAAGTTAATTCTTGGGCGCCTGGGTGGCTCAGTTGGTTAAGTGACTGCCTTTGGCTCAGGTCATGATCCTGGAGTCCTGGGATCGAGTCCTGCATCAGGCTCCGTGCTCAGCAAGGAGTCTGCGTCTCTCTCTGACCCTTCCCCTTCTCATGCTCTCTCTGTCTCTCCCATTCTCTGAAATAAATAATTTCAATAAAAAAATTATCAATTCCTCTTTTTAAAGATCTGGAGTCTTGTGCTCATTTTGAAAGGTTCCCTCGTTCTGGAGGAATGACAGGTACTTGGAAGACACTGGGTGGATTCGGGACAGGGAGTAAAAGGAGACTCACAGAACTGTTCCACAGAACATGACCGTGGCCCGGACCATCCCGGAATCATCTCACCAGCAGGACACACTGATCTACGATTCGGGGAGAGGGGGCATAAACCTAGCCAATTCTCGAGCCGCCGGGAAGCGCATCGTTGCCGGATGCCTGGGATGCCACCGGGAGGGGCCACCCTCCTTCCCACCCAGGCCCCAGAGTGTGCACGTCCGCCGCTCCGGACCACGGCGTCCCCAGGGGACGAGGAAACGACTTGTGTCCAGCGAGGCGTCCGCTGACGCTCTGAAGCTCGGGGCCGGCCACGTTCCTTTCCTTTGTCCGACACTGGGACGAGAGGTCGCCTCCCCCTTCCAGTAATAAACACGCCACCGTCAACGGCGGCGAAGCCGGGCCCCAGGCAGCGCTGTGCGCGGCGCCCGCAGAGCTCACGCCGAGGGGGCTGCGCGGGAGGGGCCTCGGCCGCGGAAACCCTGCGCGGGCGCCAACCCCGAGACGCGGCCAGGGGAACGCCGACGCGCACAGGCCGCTGCCCACCGGTCCCTCGGCTCCCGGTCGGCCGGAGGACGTGCGGGGCACGACAGCCCGATCGTCGGGGGCACGCGCCCTCGCCCCCACGCCGAGGTCTCCAGCGCGCTGGGGCCGGCGCCGAGGGGCCGCAGCCGCGCGACGCGGGCGATACGTACCCAGGACCGGGGAGGCGCGGCGGGCGGAGGCGGCCACGGGTCCCGCGAGGCGGAGGAGCGGCGGCGCCTGCCCCGAGCGGCCGGCGCTCTTCCTTTATAGTCTCCCCCGGAGCTTTCGGTTTCCTTCTCAGAAAAGGGTCATTTCTCCGGTTCACCGCACCCTACACGGAGGGACTTCGCACAAACCGCTCCGTTTCCCAGAAACGCTTAGGATCCGGGACCAGCCTCCTCGGCGGGGCGGTCCCAGCAGGGGCGGCGGGGGGGCGCGAGGAGACCGAGGCCCGAGCGGGGCGTTGCATCAGCCGCCCCAGCCCCGGACGGGCCTCCGAGTGACCTGCCCACCCCGGGCCCGCCCCCAGCCTCCGCATTCGAGCGGCCGCGGG